>NC_037668.1:173242746-173366326 GCF_003255815.1 Theropithecus gelada | reverse complement strand
AAGAAAGAAAGAAAGAAAGAAAGAAAGAAAGAAAGAAAGAAAGAAAGGAAAGGAGAGGAGAGGAGAGGGAAAAAGAAAGAAGGAAAAAAAGAAAGAAGAAAGAAAGGAAAAGAAAGAGAAAAGGAAAGGAGAGGGAAAAGAAAGAAGGAGAGAAAGAGAAAGAAGGAAAGAAAGAAAAAAAAGAAAGAGAAAAGGAAAGGAGAGGGGAAAAAGAAAGAAGGAAAAAAGAAGGAAAGAAGGAGAGAAAAAGAAAGAAAGAGAAAGAAAGGAGGGAGGTAGGGAGGGAGGAAGAAGAGAAAGAGAGAGAAAGAAAGGAAAAGGGAGGGAGGAAGGGAAAGAGGAAAGCAGGGAGGAAGGAGGAGAAGGAAGGAGGGCAAACAGAAATTACAAGTAGCCTTTCATTCATCCTGGGCTTCATTTTCTCTTGCTTTCCTCCTTCTTGTTTCTGTCCTCCCTGCTCCACTGAAACCACTCTCAGCAAGGTCATTAATGAGCATCTTGTGAACAAATCTGACATTTTTTGATCCTTTGCTCTCTTAATCGCTTCCCAGCTTTTAACACTTCATTGGCCACTCTTCCCTTTTTGATAAACTCATTCCTTGGTTTCCGTGATACTGTGTTATTCTGATGCAAGCTCCTTTTACACAGCCTTTCTCTTAAATGTTTGTGTTCAGAAACTCATACTGGGCTGTCTGCTTTTTACAGTTCACACTCTCTTCCTGGAACATCTCGTCATTTTTTTGTGGGGCGGGGGGCTCCTCTTATGTGTTTTATGAAAATAACCCACCTTTATCCTGAAGCCAAATCTCTCACCTCAACTTGTTCTCTTTCTGTCTCACCTTCCATATCCAATGGGTCAACATGTTCTAATAGTTCTTCCTCCAAAATGTCTAAAATCTCTCTCCTTCCCTCCATCTCCACTGCCACCTTCCTAATCATCCCTCACCTGAACTCCTGCCGTCACCCCCTAACTGGTCTCCCTGATGACACTCTTGTCACACTGTAATTCATTCTACTCACAAACCCACTTCAAGTCTTAGCATGTCTATTCTGAATTTTAAATCCTGCAATGATTTCCCAGCTTCTTACTGTGAAATCCATGGCCTGTATGGCTTAACATGCTCGGCCTCCACCTAGCATTACAAATTCTCCCACCACTTTCTTGCTGCAGTGAACATTTTTAAACATGATGATTGGTTCAATCTTAACTCTCTATGCCTCTCAGCTCACTCTCTCACTCTGTCTGCCACACTCTAAATTCATGTGGTAACAAAATTCCTTTTTTTTTTTTTTCTTTTGAGACAGGGTCTTTCTTTGTCACCCAGACTGGAGTACAATGGTGTGAACATGGCACACTGCAGCATCAACCCTCTGGGCCCAAGTGATCCTCCCAACTCAGCCTCCTGAGTAGCTGGGACTACAAGTGCACACCACCATGCCCAGCTAATTGTTTGTTCTTTTTGTTGGAGAGACGGGGTCTCTCTATGCTGCCCAGGCTGGTCTCAAACTCCTGGGCTCAAGAGAGCCTCCCGCCTCAGCCTTGCAAAGTGTTGGGATTACAGGCCTGAGCCACAGTGCTGAGCCTAAATTCCTTTTATTTCCTCAGTGGGACATAACTCATTGCCTCTTAATCTTTGCTCATGTTGCCCCTCCTTCACTCAGCACACTCGTGCATATCCTGCTGGTTCCAGCTCAGATATTACTTAACTAGGCTGCCTTCACTAACCCCTCAAGTCTAGCTAGGTTCTCCTCCTAGGCATATTCACAACCCCTGTACTTCCCGTATCCAAGCCCCCATCACATGTTGGGGTTTTTGTTGTTGTTGTTATTTGTTTTTGAGATAGGGTCTCACTCTGTTCCCCAGACTACAGCACAGTGATGCAATCACAGCTTACTACATCCTCCATCTCCTGGGCTCAAGTGATTGCCCCACTACAGCATTCCAAGTAGTTGGGACTACAGGCACGAGTCAACATGACCAGCTAATTTTTTTTTATTTTTTGTAGAGACAGAATCTCACCGTGTTTATCCAGGCTGGTCTAGAACTCCTGGGCTCAAGCAATCCTCCCCCTTCAGCCTCCCAAAGTGATGAGATTACCGGTATCAGCCACTGTGCCTGGCTCATCACATGTATTTTAATTGCTTGTCAGTGAGGACAGGAAGAGGAGAGACAACATGTATATTGATCACAGGCAATCAGAACTTGGCACATAACAAGTACTCAATAGACTTTTGAATGAATCGTAAAGACTGATATAAAAATTCACTGCTTACCCTTAATAATTCATTATATATGTATGCATATATGTTTAGCAAACCATTTCCAGCTTTAAAATGTGTATTTAATAACTCTTAACAAATTTGTTGTTTTTTAAAGTCCTGAGTTAAAAACCTTCTATGACACGTATTGTTATGTAAAGGTGCCCGAGATGAATAAACTCTAACTCAATTTTAAAGTCAAAGTTACTGTGCCCAGAGTAGATAAAACCAGATAAGCAGCACCCTTAAAATTCACTCAGAAGGTGGTTTATTTTTTATTTGACTATTTACACTATTTTACTTGTCCAGTTAAAATGAGGCTCTTTTCCAATACATTGAGAGAGCTTTCTAAAAACAAGAATTGTGGCTGGGCACAGTGGCTCATGCCTACAATCCCAGCAGTTCGGGAAGCTGAAGTGGGCAGGTTGTTTGGACCCAGGAGTTTGAGACCAGCCTGGGCAATGTGGTGAAACCCCTTCTCTACCAAAAACACACAAAAATTAGCTAGTCATGGTGGCGCATGCCTGTAGTTCCAGCTACTCGAGAGGTTGAGGTGGGAGGGTCACCTAAGACCGGAAATGTCAAGGCTACAGTGAGCCATGATCATGCCACTGCACTCCAGGCTAGGTGACAGAGTGAGACCCTGTCTCAAAAAAATAAAAATAAAAATAAAAATTGTCCCTTTCCTTGGGAGTTGGTGAATTCATTATCAGTAAGCTCTAAATGAAAAGATCTTTTTCAGAGATTGGTATTTTTTAAACTTCATTGTTTGATAAATAGTTAGGCCGGTTGAGTAAAGTCATTTACAAATCTAAGCACATGTATTTTTATAAAATATTTATGAGAGATGAGTCATTTTATTCTCCTCTCTCCTCCCTACTCGCCCAGTGATTGTATTCCATTAACTCCAAGAACCCATCCTTTTTTATGATTTATAATATTGTATATTCCTTAGAAACTGACTCTAATATATAATTATTTTAAATGACCAAATTATACAAATATATACTGTATTTCCTTAGAAAAATGAGCAGGCGCAATTGTTGGATTTGTAAGATGTTCAGAGATGAATCTAAGAGGCCCCCTTCAAAGTAAGTAGCATTTAAGTTTCTATGGTAAGTGTAAAGCATATTTATCAGATGATAAATAGGTACATATTTATTAAACTGCTATTGTAACATATTTTGTTCAGAAAGTAAAATTTGCATTTACACATGAGTCATTTCACCAGAAGAGCAGTCATGTGTTACTAAGATTCTTGTTTTCATTATTCATGGTTTACATGAGAATTCAGCAAGTTAAATGCTTTAGAATCTATTATGAATAGTCTCTGTTCTTTTTAAAAACAAAGAATATTGTTTGTGTTAAAATGAGATTCTTCAATCCAAAATATTTTCTTGGTTCCAACCCTCCACATACGAAGTGCCAGAAAGTTTCATACCTAGATAAAGAAGGTGAGACTGGAGGAGGAATCAAATGTTTACCAAGCTCCCAAGTCTCTTCCTCCACACTTTGCCATAACTCAAAATGCAGCCATTTGGATGAGAACAGTGAAAAGAATAATGCTTGAGAAGAGTAACAGGCCATTGCGTTGGATTTGCTCACCTCAAAGAATTCCCAAGTTGAGAACTCCTGTTAGATTAACCATGAGTGCCTAACCTAGTCCATGTCCAGTCCTCAGTTCTGGCCACACCTTTCTGTATGGTCAGAGCCCCTGGCATGCATGCTCTTCCACTAAAATACCAAAATGTCCAAAAAGGCTTACAAGCTACTGTGTGGCAAGGAGAAGGATGCTGCAACAGTGGGCAAAAGAGATAGTAAGACCCAAAGCTCAGCATTTTAAATGATCAATGAAGGCTTCTGCACTGCACAAGTGCATCCAAGTTCAAAGATATAACTTGTTAATTAAGGGACAGCTCTCCTGTCTTCTGATGATTCCCATAGAGGAACACTGTCACAGCTTGCATTTCTTCTATCTGCCTTATAGACTCACCATGAGAAAAGGGGAAGACCAAAAAGATAAAAAAATCACATTCATGGAAAGCTGCCAGATAACAGTTATTTAATAGGTGCTTGGCATTCATGACCTAATTTAATTTTTAATATAACACTGTGAGATAGATGTTATTACCCCTATTATATAGACAATAAAATTAGGGTTTGAAGATTTTAAGTAAGACCAAGGACAATTAAGTAGACCACTGGGATTAGAACCTACGACTGTCAGAGACTCCAAACATTCTTCATTCCTTTGCCTACAACATCATGGTATCTTAAAATGCTTTCATATCTGGTATCCACTGCCCATCTGTCCAGAAGGATGGAGGGGACACAAGGGATAATTTGTATCAGGAGAAAAGGTGTTTCAATAATCCTAATAAAGGCACCCAGGTAGCCATAGGCCAGCATTAAACTTGTGAGAGCCTCAGAAAAAAATTATAAGCAAAAATGGGGTTCAATTAAAAATGAATTTTATTTCCCATCTTTACCCCGAACCATAATTACTCCAATCATCTCTCCCTATAAATCTCATCAGTCTTAGAGACAAAAGAACTCTCTTACCAACAATTATCGACACTTAATTTTAAGCTAACCCAACACATTGATGACTCTTCACTCGTGTTGTAGATTGTATTCTTCCCAACACATTAATGACTCTTCACTCTTTATTCTTTTTTTTTTTTTTTTTTTTTTGAGACGGAGTCTCACTCTGTAGCCCAGGCTGGAGTGCAGTGGCCGGATCTCAGCAAATATCTTTTATATAGGGAAGATTTTATTCTTCCCTATATAATGATTAGAACGCACAGGCATTCAATAAACCTTACCTAGCTCTTTCCATTTCACTGGATTGAAAAGGTTATTTTAGGTTACTTTTTCTAAAGTTTTAACAAGAGAAAAGAACAATGACTCAGATAGTATTTCATGGAAATGTTTTTTGAAAGCAATCTTAACACAGTACACTGTTAAGCCTCAGTACTGATGCAAGCAGTTCATCCAAAACTGGCAGGATCCATCTGAATTTTTAGAAAACAAAAGATATCTGACCTTTTAAGGACTCCCAATATTTTTCCATGTTCTAGGATATTTTTTAATCTCTTTAATCCTCCTTCATTGTGTTAAGAACCTGCTAATGCCGATGGCTGTTCCTGCAGCACTAATTTTTTAGGCTGCTAATTTTAGGTATAGCCAATGGACCGTGCTTGCATGCGCCTATAGCCATCTTCAATTATCTAGTTGTTGAAAGTAGAACAATTAAGAATGCACCATAAACTGAATGGCAATAAACACATTGGCTATTTCTGTTTCATTTCCAACTTTTATTGTAAGTTCGGGGCACATGTGCAGGATGTGCAGGTTTGTTACATAGGTAAATGTCTGCCATGATGGTTTGCTGCACAGATCATCCCATCACACAGGTAGTAAGCCCAGCATCCAATAGCTATTATTCCTGATGCTCTCTCTCTTCCCATGCCCCCACCCTACAACAGGCCCCCGTGTGTGTTGTTCTTCCCCATGTGTCCGTAAGTTCTCATCATTCAGCTCCCACTTATAAGTGAGAACAGGCAGTATTTGGTTTTCTGTTCCTGCATTAGTTTGCTGAGGATATGGGCTTCCAGCTCCACTCATGTCCCTGTAAAGGACATGATATTCTTTTTATGGCTGCATAGTATTCCATGGTGTATAAAGTTATCTGTATTTGAGAATACAGTCATTTGCCAATTCACCTCATGAAGCTCATCAAAATGAACAGAATTCTGGAATCTTTCACAACTGTTTTCTAAATGGTAAATGGCTTTGTTTATACTGTTCAGGTCAAATGTAACTTGACATAATATACCTTAATAAAAATTAAAACTGATACAAAAAAAATCTAGCAAATAGGAGACTGAGAAAATAGTAGCTTTAGGGTTACTAACTGTGTTATGTGAGTGCATGCAAATAGGTTTTGTGGATTAACTCTAAGATTCTAATAGATAAATAGATAAACACTTGGCTGGTGGCAGCAGCAAACAGTGCATAACCCTTTTAAAAGCAATTTGGCAGTCTGTACCAAAAACCTTAAAAATTTGCCTCTCTTAACCAGCTTTGATTCTACTTCTGCTAGTGTCCTTGAATTACTCTAATCATGTGGCTATGGCAAGCCTTAAACACAGCTGGGCTACATTTGAGTTTTAATGGTGAAAAATGAGAGAAAATCAATATGCTGTTTGAGAATAATTATGAATAAACTATGGAATGCCCCCCTTGTAGCCTATTTTGCCATCACCATAAACATTATGACTATCAATGATTATACATTTGTAATTATAAATTATAACACTACAAATGATTAAGACAATTATGATGACATAGAATGCATAAAGTATACACCCACATAATGTGATTACTTCTTGATTAAAAACACACAAATATAAAAAGACTTTAAAAAACTACATCAAAATACTAATAGTGGTAATTTATTAATAGAGAGATTATAGGACTATGGTTCTGTAGAGTATTTATTAAATTATATTTTCAAGTCTATACTATTTGCATAATTTTTATAATTTTAAAAATTTAAATAGTAAAAATAAAATGTAAAATATCACAGGAAGACAACTTGCCAACCAAAACCACACACAAACGGAATGTAAATATGTTTTGGTGTCATTTTCAAGATAATATAATTTTACTTAGTTCAACAAAAACCTTGAGAATATTTAGCCCAGTGTTTTTTGTTTCTTTTCAAAGGCTTACTTTGGAGGAAGTGTTACAGTGGTCCCAGTCTTTTGAAAATTTAATGGCTACAAAATGTGAGTATTGTGTATCTGTCATCTTTGAATAACTAGCGAGTTCCATTCTTAGAGGTAAAGGTGGGGGTGCCAGATGATGAATGTATGCTATTCTTCTCACAGCCTTCTAACTGGCAACTGACACAGTTAAAAAAAGAAAACCTGAAAATAGTTTGTTGTGTCAACCACTATTATTTTCTCTGGTGTTAATTAAAACAAGATTAGTCACCGTGAATATTTATTCTTCACAAGTATATGCACAAAATCCCTTGGAAAATATGCTTAAATAGTAACACATACCATAGCCTTCTAAAGTTAGTATTAAACCAAAAACTTACCTCGCTGTTCTTGCTGCCTTCAAAAGTAAAAACAAATTTGAGTCTTGATGTTCTAAAACTTCTCCCCAAAGTTTGTTTCAACTTTTTCAGTGTCTGATTTAAGTGGGACTGTACATGGGTCTGTATATAGTTGTTGTTAAGTATCAACATTAACATGGTATAAATAAGAAATATCAGCAATGGATGTGACAGACATAAAGTCATGGGCTCAGTGCAGGAAAAATAAAGGAGGATGTGCATTCAAGAGAATAGTCAGTTGCGTTTGGGGTCAGAAAAGCTGACAGGTTGTAGAAAATGATAAAGCCAGAAGACAGGTACAGAAAAAAATGTAGGGTGCAGTCACAGAAAATTCTCCTGTTGAATTTGGTATTTTTTTTAAATGGAGTTGGTTCCCCTCAATGCTTGTTAATTTTTGCCTATAGACCCATCTTTTTATTTAAGATCCCATTTTAGCCTCTCTGTGAATGTTTTATCTGTTTAGAGCGATAGACTATAAAGGAGAGTTAGCTGTGCTACTTACATGCTTTAACTAGTGGGGGTACCAGTAGCTATTCTGGGCAAGGTACCTCCTATTCCTCACAGAGGTTGCCATACTCCTGAGGCACTACTTGCTCTTTCTGACTCAAGACCCTCTTTAGTATGGACTCAGTTGTCACTGCCCAGCCCAGAAGGTAATGGCAGTAGGTGTAGATACTTGGCTACTCCTGCTGAAACACGTTAATCAACAATTTTGGTACTTACTTCTGCCCCATCCCTAGGGCTGGATCTACCTCTACAGGCTTGGGTCACCACCTGAGCTCTCATCTTTTGTAGCACGCCTTTCCAATGGGCATTTGGGGCCATAGTTTCTTCCTTTGATGCTATCACCACTGCCTTTCACTTTTCAGGTATTCCTCATAGCTTATAATCCAATTTGCCAGCATGAATGTGAATTTTAAACAAATATATTCTGGGTCAATTTTAGAACATTGAAATGGGATGAAGAGGCAAAAGTATATATTCAGTTAACTATATTGTAAATTTTTGTCCTAATCCTCTGTAACACACATTTTGCCACCTTGCTAGATTGATCTCTTTCTTGGAGTTTCATACTCTTCATCTACAAAATGGGAATGATATCACTTATCCTTTCAGTTTTATTGTGCAGGTAAGATATAAAACATCTAGCTCAATGCCTAATAGGCACACAATAATTGGTAGTTTCTTTTAATAGTAATAAAGTACATGTCTTTGAATATCATTCTTTTTCTCTCTGCTGCCTACCAACAAGTCCAAAATCTTGGTATTTAATACTCTCTACACCCTAACCCAAAACATTTCCTAAAATTTGTCTCTAGCTATGCCTCATCACATAACATGCACTCCACCAATGTGACTGTCACTTCGTTTTCTACTTGTACATCTATGATTCTTCTGCTCCAGGCTTTTGTTCAAAGTCCTTTTCATCTCTACTTACTCTGCTCATCTTTGAAAGTTAAATTCAAGTGCCACTTTCTCCAGAAAACTGTTTAGAAATTTTTACTTTATCTTCTATTTTGATAGTATTAACATTTAGTCTGCTTTTCACTGTACCTAGTTAGTGTATTGGGTTTTCTATATAGTGACTTTCTCCCTAGATTATAAATTCCTTAAGAGCACAGCTTGCCTCTCATTTACCTTTCAAACCCCTGAGACTGAAAATGTGTTTTGTGCCCAATGAGCATGCAATAAATGTTCCATGAATAAATACAAGAAAAATATTAGTGAGAAAAGATCAAAACACCATGCTATATTATGTAAGTTTCTGTGCCAGTTCTGGAAGCCTCATAAACAAAGTGAATAGGCTTAATTATTTGGCAAGGATTTCAAGTGGTCATCTGCCTTGCTAGAATCAGCAATTTAGAAAGCTAGTGTCATGAGAATAAGCAAAGGCTCTAGCAAAGATGAGAATAGGAAAACATCATAGTGCTCTTTATAAAAGCCAGCAAAAATAGGGTAAGAGCCTTTACAGAAATCATATTACAATGAAGTTCATGTAAAAATTCAATAATCACATAAGTAATAAAACAAATCATTCTATGGATCATCCAACCAGTAAGACAAAACTAAAAATATAAATATTAAATGTGCCAGAGAATAAAAATGTGCTGACATTAACCAAGAACATTAGTGAAATGCATGCTCTAGCTGAGATATGCAGATACATATTTTTACACAGATTAAAACATTATTTTTAACAACATGTAGCTCAGACACACACACGAAAAAGAAATATATCAGCCTGGGTCTCAATAGATGAACCGAAATTGGTTTAGAGATGTTTTGGGGAGCCATTAAGTCATAGAGATCAAAATACAATTAAATTCAACATCTTAGTGGGCAAAGGGGATCCAAGAAAACCATCAGCTTGAGAACAGAACTCTGGCAAACTCCAAAAGTTAATTAGAAATTAAGAATGTTAGCAACTTAGACACCTTTTAGATATGCTATTTAATGCTACATTATTCACGAATACTTTTTTAAATATCAAAGATTTTTTTGTTATTTATATATTTAAATACCAAAGATATTTTGTTATTTATATATTAAAAAATCAAAGATTTTCTTGTTATTTATATGAAATATAATGTACTCAAATAGAACTAAAGTAGAGAGACTAGCTAGAAGGCTGCTGCAATAATTCAGGTAAAATTGGAACTCAGTGGGGAAGACAAGGCTGGGGGTAATTTGCATATAAATGCTAACAAAAGTCGTAGGGCTATGAGACCACTGAGAGGGAGAGTTCAGATAGAGGAAAACACACCCCGAGATGAAACTTAGGTGTGTGCTACTTCCAAGTGCAGATAACCAGAGAGGTCAGCAAAGTGGATGGAAAAGGAGCACAAAGTGAGATAAGAATGATCAAAATAGTGTGTTCTTGTGGAAGCCAAAGAAGAGAGTATTTCAGGAAGGAAGCTGTGAATTATCAAGGACTGCTGAGAAGTCAGCTGAGGTGAGGAAGGAACAGTGACCACTACACATGGCAATATGGAAGTCAACAGTGCCTCAACAAGAGCAGTTTCATGGGTATGGTGGAGACAGGCAGAACCAGAGGAAGTGATACACGGCATAGGGAATCATTGACGTAAGTTTTGCTGTGGAGTTCTGCAGGGAAAAAAGCATTGACTGGAAGCAAGAATGAGGTCAATACCGGAAGTTTGAGTCAATAGTTGTTACTAGTTATATTTGGGAAATACAGCAATATATTTGTAGGGTGATGGCAACCATTCACAGGGAAGAAACTGATGACATAGAATAGAGTGGAGATACTTATAATAATAATAGAGGAATGCAAAGTGATGGAAAAAGCAAAAGTAGGAGAGAACCAGAAAAAACTTGTTTGGCCGTCCCAAAAAGGAACAGGGACACTTGCCTCTCAGGAGGGAGGTTATAAAGGAGGAGTACAGATGGAAGTACTCTGGTTATTTCTGCAGAGAAGACAGTGAATATCCATCTGATTAATCTGTGCTCTCAGTGAAGTTTGAGGCAAGGTCTCCAGTAGATTGCTCAATTGCTCAGGAGAAGATGTGTTAGTATATTTTAACATAACAAGGGAGAAGGCATGAAATCATTTCTGCAGATTTAGAGAACTATGATACTGTGGAAGGCTCATTGGATGACTGGACAGTGTTGAGTGTCTGTCTAAAATCTGAAGTTATGATTTCAAATATGAGACCATAGTTGTATATTTTTCTCTGGCTTGTTCAGGTTGCCCCAGTATACACACAGAGCAGATGTTAAGTCATTCCGGATAAGCAAGAGCTCTGAATCACAATGCTTTAATCTTTTGATCAAAATCATCTTGGAATGTACTATTTTCCACCCTTTCTAAATTATCACAGTCTCATGCAGACCACCTTAGAAATGCCAGTTAAACAGTGTGGGATTGTCATACTGCTGAAGGCAATGAAGGCTGCCCTGTATCATGAACCATATGAAGGGCTGGTGCATCTTCATCAGCATCATGGCACAAAGCAGGCAGTAGAAGTTACTGACGGTTACTGCTGCTCCCTTTTGTACATCCTGATTCCAAAGGCAGAGTCATTCTCTCAGCTTTTTTCATCTGTGCAAGCTCCTTTGCTGCACAGTGTGATTGGCAGTTTCCTACACTATCACTTATTCTAATCTCTGCTAACTACTGCTGTTGCCATGGTTCCCTTCATCAACCCTTATATTACCTGCACTGCCTTGCCTCTACCATTTCCACTTAGCACTTTTTGTCTTCTTTAACTTCTCATGCACTTCTTTACCTTGCAAAGCCGGGGTGGGGGGGTGGGGCGGGGGGGGGGGAACCTGGCCTGGTATAGACATCACTGTCCAATTAGTACTTTTTTTTTTGGTATTTCTTTCAGAATTTCAGAAAACCAAAAAGTAATATTATATCAGATATAAACCTGTGGTCTTTAGTGCTTCCTAGATGTTGAATAACTAGGGTCTGCTTCTTCACTTTTCAAGAGCCATAGGGAATCATTTTAAGACACAGAAATATGAGGGATTCAAAAGTCCAAATTGACATGTGCTTATTCAGTGCCTGCTATATAGCAAGCAGTGTTGAGGCAAGGGGTACACGAAGATGAATAAGCTGCAGTCCTGATCCCCTAAGAGTTCTCAGGTGAATGAAAGGATAATGGAAGGAAACCACAGCAAAGAGGGCTGGCCTTTGTCACTGGGGCAATGGGAAATGTTGAGGGGAATAAATAAAGGGCTGTGGCTAGATTTTTGTTTTAAAGATTTTTCTCTAATAAAAGCATAGAGGAAATTGAAAGCAGGATCAGATAGATGAATCGAGGCTTCTTCAGATTTGATGGTTTACAAATATACCTCAAAATTCACAAACAAAAATAATACGTAAAAGAGAACAGAAGGTAATGCAATAAATGTAACAGAGATAGTGACCTCAGTATATAAAGAGATGTGAAAATTTTAAGAAAATACTAGCAATTCAAAGAAAAAATAGACAAAAGATTTGGAATTCAGAGGAAAAAAAGAAATGGTCAGTAAAAATGCAAAACTGTTTAAGCATTATATTTTAAAAATACATATTTAAACAATTACAAGTTACTGACTTCACCCCATTAGATTGGAGAGGGTGGAGTAAGTCAACACTGACACTGCCATTGGGAATGAAAAATAATGAAATCCTTCTGAAAGCAATTTTACAATATGTATCAAGAGTCTCCAAAAATATTACATCTTCAGTCTAAAAATTCTACTATTTTAAATCAATTATTTTTCCTAAGAAAATGGAGGTGAAAAGGTTTATAAGCTAAAATATTCAATGTAGGATAACTTATAACCAAGAAAAGGGGAAACAATCTAAAATAATAATAATAGAGTGGCTAAATATATTATGGCCTATCCCATCAACATACTATTATATGATCACTAAAAATGAAAAGGAGAAAGTGTTTGCTATGTACTATTAACTATGAAAGAATAAGAATGATACAAAATTGCTTTCATATTATAATGCCCATAAGATGATTCCAGTGTGTATTTGTGTTTGTGTAGATGAATGAATTCTAGTTAGGTAGGCAATTATTCATGAACAAAGGATTAAAAGAATAAAAGGAAATATATCAAATGGTTAACAGTGGTTATTACTTTACTAGAAGTTTTCTGCATTAAAAATGACCCACAGCTCTTTAAGCTGTGTTCATATTAATAATATTAATATTAATAACAAAGGTAGAAGAAAAATCAGAAATTATTAACAGCATAGAAGTCAAAACAGAGAATTTTAATAAAACTGAAGCTTCAGTGTAAAACTCCACACATATTATGGTAGAATTATGAAATGCATTATCCCCAGTGGTACAGATTGAAAATAAAATGAATTTTAAATTGGCTTAGAGGCATTTCTAATGGTACTGCAACATAGTACACCCTTGGGATTTCCTGCCTGGTGTAAGCCTTGCAGTCTTACAGAAAAAATAATTCTGGAATAGATGGGCCACTGTTCTGACTCAGCCATGAGAAAGCCCACATTTCCCTTCTGCATCAAGAACACTGGCATGTGTCACCTTGTGTGTCATAGAAATACTAATTTTAGTGACTAGTTTTAAAAGAACAGTCTAGAGATTCCCAAAGGCACCACTCTCACTTTTTAAGGAAAAAGTATACACTATGTATGACATAAGCCATTTCTTCCACCCTCCCAATTTAAATGAGCAATTCTGTTGTTTCTCGCTTATTCACTCTGCTCAAGTAGAATCGCAGTCTCCTGAGCATAATGTTCAGGAATGAGTATCATTTAAAACTTCGGAACAGCCTACACTGCCCGATTTAGAAAAGGCTTTTCCACCTTGTAATTCACTTGTGGTATGAATCAATGGAAATTCTAAAGAGAGCAATTCAGTTCTGACTTCAATAATTACTAAGATTCCTGGAACACTTTTACACAAATGCATTTTCAGCTGCTAGCTTGAGTAACTCGCAGTATATTCAGACAAAAATTAGCCTGATGAAGACAGAATTCTGTAAAGTATGCCAATGACGTGAGTCCACTCATTCTGTACACTAGAATTATATCTAAAATGTCAGACAGGCTCAAGTAGTCCAGTTCAGCTTTCACTAGTCACCGCACGGTAACAAGTGACAGAAAATCTTAGTGATTTACAATAATAAAGGTTCACTTTTTTCATGATACACAACAGCTAGGGTCAGCTCCACTCTATTCCATGTCTTCACTCCAGCTTTCGGGCTAAAGGAGCAGATCTTTTCTAGAATATGCTCTTCCTGTGGTGGCTGTGGGGCATGGGAAATAGAACCACATGATAGTTTTTAAACCTTCTGCTTGAACGTGTCCATGGCACTTCTGCATGTATTTCATGACTAACACAAGTTCAATGGCTGACGCTGATATAAACAGGACATGGAAGTATAATCCCCCTACACAAAGGTCAGGAAATAACTGAGGAACAATATTACAATTTGCCACATCAAGTATCTGAAATATATCATATATTTAATAGTATATATAGAATAGTGTATATCTATGCAGTATATATAGAATACCATATATCCATGCAGTATATATAGAATACTACAACTTGGGATCTATAATATGTGTATTTATGTGCGGAGAGATAGATAGAGGAAACAGATCATGAAGACAGAAAAAAAGATAGATAGATAGATAGATAGATAGATAGATAGATAGATAGACAGACAGACAGACAGACAGACAGACAGACAGACAGACAGACAGATAGATAGATAGATAGATAGATAGATAGATAGATAGATAGATAGATAGATAGATAGGGCAATGTATATATGGCTTCATTAGCAAAGGACTTTGGTATGACAAGAATTGTAGAACCATTTGGCCAGCCCAAAAAGAATCAGGGATACTTCTTCCAATCCATCAGGAAGAAAGGTAAAGAAGTCAGATACAGATACAGTTGGTTCTAAAGTGAAAACCTATAAACTTTACTATACAATTAAGCTAAACATAAACACAAATTCAAAATACTAACTTGGAATCTAATATTGGTTTCCAGATCATTTTCCTACCCCTACCTACTCATCCACTCAACCCATCCAAGTAGCCTGTGTGACTGACTCTCATTCCATGATCCACAGATTTTTATCTGGTATCTCATTTTCTTTCTCTTCCATGGCTAAGTACAAACCATATAAATATTGGCTTCCAACTTTACTTGTTAAGCCAGAAACAGCTTTTTGTTCTTTTTGTTGTTGTTGTTATTTGTTCATTGGTTTGTTTGTTTTTTGGTTTGCCACCATTCAGCTATCTTTTTAGGAATTGGATTACCAATTCCTGCATCTATGTTCTCTGTTCCCACCTTTTTGTGCCTATGGTGAGACAAGACACAACTTACAGTCCCTTCGGTGTGAAAATCAACTGCTTGTTTGAAATCCAAGTTAAAATATATCCCCCTCCCATTGGATAGGAATATTTAATCTATAACATTTTCTATGTTACAGTTATATAATGCCTCCATCTCATCTGTCCTCTTAACTCATCTCACGTTATGTCCTTGTTGAACCATCTCACATGCAATGTCCTGAAGGCTGTATTTGCTCACGTGATAATAATAATCCATGTACCAATTTTGAGTATTCCTAGAATGTAATATTGATATTCAGCTTTCCCCAACTCCAATGCCTCCTTAGAATAGATCTACTTCTATTTGAGTTCTTTTGCTTGAAGACAAAATACTTCGTTATCTTTGTTCGTATATCACTGCTAACAAAGCCAAGCTCTCAAGAAGCCTGGCTTTCTAGTGCTAGGAAACTTGATCTGATCTCTTAGATGAAGATCCAGGAAAATATGATCTTACTCATCATTTCCATTCCATCTGGCTACCATTATTTCTCATAACAGTAAATGATACTGACCAAGATAGTGTTAATCAAAATCCTATGCTTTTGGAGGTGATAGATATGCTTATGGCATTGATTGTGGTGATAGTTTCTTGGGTGTATACTTATCTCCAAATTCATCAAGTTGTTTTAAATTATGTACGTCTTTTTGTAAACAAAATATCCTACGCTAACAGTCTCTAAGTGGTTATTACTCAGTGTGCCTACACAAACATTTCTATTAACATAAATTGAAAGTTACATTGTTGTTTTATCATATAGCAATCCAATTCCTTGGATACGCCAAGACACTTTCTAGGCTAGTCTAGCCAAAAAAAAATTAATATCTTGAACCTTGAGAATACTTGGTCCTCCCAAAGATTCCAATGAATATGTTAGATTTGTGAGAGCTCACCTAATCCTCTTCTTCAAATACTAGCACCTACAAAGTAGTGTCTTAATTGGAAAAGCTCCTCCTAGGCTTATACTTATCTCTGCACTCCAGAAAGGCAATTTAAGATCAGAGCTGAAGATAAGAATCTCTGGCATCAAATGTCATGTGATGGTTACGCTGCACGTAATCCCTGTCCTGTACTAGATTCTGAGATCGTTTCCAGCGTCACATCTGATTTTTCATTCCTTGTCTGCTCCCTTATTTCTGGCTTGAACCATAAACCATGAATATGAAGTTGAATTTTTCATCTATCTGTGTTCTGCTCTGATTGGACATTGAAAAACACTCCAGGGTATACAAACTAATTAGAGTATCACTTTTACATGGCTTGGATATTTTTCTCCCGACCTTGACCTACAAGTTTACATTTGAAACCCTGCTCTTACCCTATAGTTTGGCATGAGGTCTTAGATTTTTCATGTCAGCTTCATGATTAGAGCCCTGTCCTCCTGAGCAGCTTAAGTCCTTTCCCTGGGCTCTCTGATGTCTCCTGTCCTATCCGTCCTAGATTCATCCACACTGGTGGGTGTTTTGCTCTGAGTGACTCAGAATAAAGGGATGACCTCACCAGTGATCAGCATTGTCAAAGCATGCTTCAGATGTTAGCTCTGAGTGTGTGATAGACATGAAAATTGATATATAGAGATAGATATAAAATATTTACCTGTTAAATAATTTGTGAGTTTTTAATCAGGCTTTGTTTTAACCGTATTGCTTAGATTTTTTTTGGTGATTTTGACCCATGAAAATAAACTGATTTCTCCTCTACTTTTAGATGGTCCAGTAGTCTATGCAGCATATTTAAAAATGGAGCACAGTGACGAGAATATTCAATTCTGGATGGCCTGTGAAACCTATAAGAAAATTGCCTCACGGTGGAGCAGAATTTCTAGGGCAAAGAAGCTTTATAAGATTTACATCCAGCCACAGTCCCCTAGAGAGGTAACTACCTCACAATGACAGGAATGGAAATCAGTTCATCCCTGCAAGGGCACTAATATGGATATTAGCATCCATAAGTGCCGGGCACTTTACATCCAGTGTCTCCTAAAATGCTATAAATTCAGTATTGCTAACCTTATTTTACAGATAAGAAACCTGAGACTCTGAGAACTTGTCCAGTGTCACACAACCGTTTAGTGGTAAAGTTAAGATTCAAAATTAGACCTATCTGGCTCCAAAGCTTCTCCCCATTAAATTATCTTAATTTCTAGGCAACTTAAGAAGAAAAAAGGAGTCTATGGCAAAAGTATTGGCCTTCCCAGCAGGAATTCCATGAAGAGACATGTGAGAATCCTGTGTTGTTGGGCAATGAGACATAAAAAGTCCTGTCAAGGGAACAAAGAGAGAGAACAGTATATGAGATTTCTATCGCACAGGGCAAGCCTACATTGTTGACATATTCCCCAGAACTCTTGTCTGGAAAATACCTGGTTTATTGAAATAGCCACTTCTCCCCTCTATTTATCCACTTCTCTTCATTTTCTTCCCATTTCAGAGCATATTCAGTTAAAGCAACATTTGTGACTATTAAGGGAGATAAATTTTTAAAAAGCACCAATTTCTCTTTTCTTTAAAAAGAGACGTTTGTCTTACAAACTCCCTGGTTTGTAGACTGCTACTAAGAAACCACTGCGTCCTGCTGAGTAAGCCGTGGTTTCAGAGACTTCCCTGGCCTGGAGCCTCATATTTTTCTTTTTTGTTCCTCTTGGATGTGGAGTTGGATATTTACTTTTAAAAAAGCAAAATGTTTATTTTTTATACATCTTCTTAGATGCCTATACAACTACAAAGAAAATTACCCTATTCCACTGAAAAGGAGAGCAGGGAATAAATTAAACCTTTCTATTATATGTGCCTTTTTTTCAACTATGTTTACTGACGCTGTACATGTAATTTCACTTTTCAGATTAACATTGACAATTCGACAAGACAGACTATCATCAAGAACATTCAGCAACCCACTGAAACATGTTTTGAAGAAGCTCAGAAAATAGTCTATATGCATATGGAAAGGGATTCCTATCCCAGATTTCTAAAGTCAGAAATGTACCAAAAACTTTTGAAAACTATGCAGTCCAATAACAGTTTCTGACTATAACTCAAACGTGTACATAGAAAATGGTATATTGAAAGTAGTGGGTTTGATCTTTTTATTTAGAAACCCACAAAATCAGGAACACAGTATAAATAAAACAGAAATCAAACTCTAAATGGATTTTTAGTTCCTAAAAAGAAACATATCTCAAAAGCAATGGAATCTAGAATTCTTGTAACATGAATAACAACATTTACAGCATACCTATGTAGTTCAACTAATATATAAGGAAAAGGAAGGTTTTTCTTCATGACACAAGTATTATAAAATTTTTACTGTAGTAGTCAATTAATGGATATTTCCTTGTTAATAAAATTTGGTCTCATAATTTACAAATTAGTTCTTTAAAAATTGTTGTTCTATGAATTGTGTTTCTAGCACGAATACGTTCTATAGAGTACTCTAAATAACTTGAATTTATAGATGAATGCTACTCACAGTACAATCAATTGTATTATACCACGAGAAAATCAAAAAGATGTTCTTCAGAGACATTTTATCTGTAAAATTTTCCTACTATTATGTTCATAAACAAACTTCTTTATCACATGAATCTTCTACATGTAAAATATTTCTGATGATTCTTAGCTGTTAAAAAAATATGAATTTCTTAATTTGCTCTTGCATTTACATTGCTATAAGGATATAAAATGTGGTTTCTATATTTTGAGATGTTTTTCCTTACAATGTGAACTCATCGTGGTCTTGGAAATCAATAAAGCCAAATGTCAACTAAAGACTTACATTATCTTTTTCAAAGACAAAATAAATATATTTTCCAGTACAAATTTCAAAAGGCCTAAAGTTGGTCTATGGTGAGAATATATAATATTTGTATTTTCCATAGTTTTCCTGGAAAGTGTAGACAATTTAATACCCTCATTGGATATTACCTTCCTATCACTTCAAAATATTAAAAGAATCCAGATTCAATATCCATAATCAGAAGCTCATCATATTTACAAGTGTAAAAGTTGATCTGTTCCATTTTATAGTTAAAAGGGAACAAATTAGAAATTTCAAGTCTTGTATTCCTGAAGGAAGAAAACATTAAAAAATGATTTTTCCCTCTTGGAATTATTTTAAAATATGCGTATTTTCTCTTGATTTTGAAAAGTGGCTTAAAATAGACTTATTTTACCCTTCTGCAGATGCAAAGTTTTTTCTGTCTTTCTAGTGATTCACTAATTGGTTTACCACTGAATTATTTATTCTCTGAGTCATTATATTTTATTGTTACCAAGAAGCGTAAATTTAGTCAGAGTCAGATGCTTCTGTAGTTCACGAAATCACAGGCGTTTTTCTGCAGTACCGTCCACTTTTAAAAGATGAGCAATGTGAGTAACTACACAGTCAATCATAGCATAGGTGCTAAGAAGGAATAAGTCACTAAACCACCTTCCCTCCAGCTCTGAAACCAAAAAAGCCTACCAAAAAAAAAAAGTGAATACGCAAACAAGCATCACTGATACAATTTAAATACACTTTAATTCTGCACAATGGAAATAATACTGAATTCATTGTTAAGAAACTTGGGTTTCAGTTCTGGATTTCCCAGGTTAGCTATATAAATTTCTTTAGGTCTAGGTAAACTAGCAAGTTATACAAATTACTTATTCTCCCTGCTCCTCAGTTTTCTCACCTTTAAAATGAGGTGATTAAAATAGATAATACCTTAGCTCCTTTCCAGCTTCAAAATCTTGACTACCTTCAGTACCTTTTTTTTTTCTTTTTTTGAGACAGAGTTTTGCTCTGTTGCCAAACTGGAGTGCAGTGGCACAATCTCGGCTCACTGCAACCTCCGTCTCCCAGGTTCAAGTGATTCTCCTGCCTCAGCCTCCCAAGTAGCTGGGACTACCGGCGCGTGCCACCACGCCCAGCTAATTTTTCTATTTTTAGTAGAGACGGGGTTTCACCATGTTGGTCAGGATGGTCTTGATCTCTTGATCTCATGACCTGCCCGCCTCAGCCTCCCAAAGTGCTGGGATTACAGGCGTGAGCTACCGCACCCAGTCAAAAAGTACTCTTAAATTACAGAGTTCTTCATTATCTGAAGGGTTTTGTGTGATATTCCATTGCCTTTCCATTGATTTCATAAATGTAATACAATGTTGTACATTCAAAACAGATTTTTGCCACAAAAATACTCTTCTAAGATCATGTGTTCAGATTGCTCCCTTAACTTAGGCCTTCCCACACCATTCATTGCTGAGGCTGGTGTTCTAGCTCCAAGAAAAGCCTTCAAAGATTGTAGAAACCAGTAAGGAGGTTCCTCAAAAACATTAAACTACCATATGATCCAGTAATCCCTTTTTTTCATATTTATCCAAAGGAATTGAAAACAAGATCTCAAAAAGATATCTATACCCCCGTGTTCACTGCAGCATTATTCATAACAGCCAAGAACTAGACGCAAACTACATGTCCTTTGGCAAATGAGTGGATGAAGAAAAAGTTATACACACATACTCAATGGATTATTATTTAGCCTGAAAAAGAAGGAAATTCTGCCATTTATGCTAATATGGATGGAGCTGGAAGACGTTTTGCTAAGCCAAGTAAGCAAGACACAAAAGACGCCATGATCTGGGCCGGGCACTGTGGCTCACGCCTGTAATTCCAGCACTTTGGGAGGCTGAGGCGGGCAGATCACAAGGTCAGGAGTTTGAGACCAGTGTGGCCAATATGGTGAAACCTCGTCTCTATTAAAAATACAAAAATTAGCCAGGCCTGGTGGTGGGTGCCTGTAGTTCCAGCCACTCGAGGTCCTGGGGCAGGAGAATTGCTTGAACCCCAGAGGCAGAGGTTTTAGTGAGCCGAGATCACACCTTTGCACTCCAGCCTGGGCGACAGAGCGAGACTCCATCTAAAAAACAAAACAAAAAAAGACACCATAATCTGAATTGTATGTGGGATCTAAAGAGTCAAACTCATGGAAGCAGAGTAGGATGGCAGCTGCCAAGGACTGGAGGGAGAGGAAAATGAAGATATATTGGTCAAGGGGTACAAAGTTTCAGTAATGCATGATGAATGAGTTTTGGAGATCTAATGTACAGCATGGTGACAATAGTCAACAATACTGTATTGTATACTTGAAATTTGCTAAGAGAATAGAATTTAAATCTTCTCAACACACACATTCATACACACAAATGGTAACTATGTGAAGGGATAGATATGTTAATTAACTAAATTATGATGGTCATTTCACTATATATACATATATCAAAACAGCAACTTGTAGATCTTAAATATACATGATTTTTATATACCAATGATATCTCAAAAGCTGCTGAAAGAAGCATTCATAGATGATCCTGTCATTATAGGACGTAAAAGTTTCATGAGAATATTAATTTTTTTATTATTATACTTTAAGTTCTAGGGTACAAGTACACAAAGTGCAGGTTTGTTACATAGGTATACATGTGCCATGTTGGTTTGCTGCACCCATCAACTCGTCATTTACATTAGGTATTTCTCCTAACACTATCCCTCCCCCAGGCCCCACCCCCCCAACAGGCCCCAGTGTGTGATGCTCCCCTCCCTGTGTCCATGTGTTCTCATTGATCAACTCACACTTATGAGTGAGAACATGCAGTGTTTGGTTTTCTGTCCTTGTGATATTTTGCTGAGAATGATAGTTTCCATCTTCATCCATGTCCCTGCAAAGGACATGAACTCATCCTTTTCATGGCTGTATAGTATTCCATGGTATACATGTGCCACATTTTCTTTATCCAATCTATTATTGATGGACATTTGGGTTGGTTCCAAGTCTTTGCTATTGTGAATAGTGCCATAATAAATATACATGTGCATGTGTCTTTATATGGGCATGATTTATAATCCTTTGGGTATATACCCAATAATGGGATTGCTGGGTCAAATGGTATTTCTAGTTCTAGATCCTTGAGGAATCACCACACTGTCTTCCACAATGGTTGAACTAATTTACAATCCCACCAACAGTGTAAAAGCATTCCTATTTCTCCACATCCTCTCCAGCATCTGTTGTTTCCTGACTTTTCAATGATCACCATTTTAACTGGTGTGAGATAGTATCTCATTGTGGTTTTGATTTGCATTTCTCTGATGACCAGTGATGATGAGCATTTTTTCATATGTCTGTTGGCTGCATAAATGTCTTCTTTTGAGAAGTGTCTGTTTATATTCTTTGCCCACTTTTTGGTGGGGTTTTGTTTTTTCTTGTACATTTATTTAAGTTCTTTGCAGATTCTGGATATTAGCCCTTTGTCAGATGGGTAGATTGCAAAAATTTTCTCCCATTCTGTAGGTTCACTGTTCACTCTGTTGATAGATTCTTTTGCTGTGGAGAAGCTCTTCAGTTTAATTAGATACCATTTGCCTATTTTGCCTTCTGTTGCCATTGTTTTTTGAGTTTTAATCATGAATTCTTTGCCCATGACTATGTCCTGAATGGTATTGCCTAGGTTTTCTTCTAGGGTTTTTATGGTTTTAGGTCTTATATTTAAATCTTTAATCCATCTTGAGTTAACTTTTGTATATGGTGTAAGGAATCAGTGTTCTACATATGGCTAGCCAGTTTTCCCAGCACCATTTATTTTATAGGGAATCTTTTCCCCATTGCTTATTTTTGTCAGGTTTGTCAAATATCAAATGGTTGTAGATGTATGGTGTTATTTCTGAGGCCTCTGATCTGTTCCATTGGTCTATATCTCTGTTTTGGTACCAGTACCATGCTGTTTTGGTTACTGTAACCTTGTAGTACAGTTTGAAGTCAGGTAGCGTGATGCCTCCAGCTTTGTTCTTTTTGCTTAGGATTGTCTTGGCTATGTGGGCTCTTTTTTGGTTCCATATGAAATTTAAAGGAGTTTTTTCCAATTCTGTCAAGAAAGTCAGTGGTAGCTTGATGGGGGTAGCATTGAATCTATAAATTACCTTGGGCAGTATGGCCATTTTCATGATATTGATTGTTCCTATCCATAAGCATGGAATGTTCTTCCATTTGTTTGTATCCTCTTTTATTTCATTGAGCAGTGGTTTGTAGTTCTCCTTGAAGAGGTCCTTCACATATCTTGTAAGTTGGATTCCTAGGTATTTATTCTCTTTTCAGTAATTGTGAATGGGAGTTCACTCATGATTTGGCTCTCTGTTTGTTATTGTTGCATAGGAATGCTTGTGATTTTGGCACATTGATTTATTGTTGTATAGGAATGCTTGTGATTTTGGCACATTTATTTTGTGATTTTGGCACATTGATCCTGAGACTTCGCAGAAGTTGCTTATCAGCTTAAGGATACTTTGGGCTGAGACGATGGGATTTTCAAAATATACAATCATGTAATCTGCAAACAGAGACAATTTGACTTCCTCTTTTCCAAATTGAATGTCCTGTATTTCTTTCTCTTGCCTGATTGCCCTGGCCAGAACTTGCAACACTATGTTATATAGGAGTGGTGAGAGAAGGCATCCTTGTCCTGTGCTCATTTTCAAAGGGAATGCTTCCAGTTTTTTCCCATTCAGTATGATATTGACTATGGGTTTGTCATAAATACCTCTTACTATTTGGAGATACATTCCATCAGTACCTAGTTCATTGAGAATTTTTAGCATGAAAGGCTCCTGAATTTTGTCAAAGGTCTTTACTGCATCTATTGAGATAATCATGGGGTTTTTATTGTTGGTTCTGTTTATGTGTTAGGTTACGTTTATTGATTTGCATATGTTGATCCAGCCTTGCATCCCAGGGAGGAAGCTGGCTTGATCTTGGTGGATAAGCTTTTTGATACACTGCTGGATTTGGTTTGCCAGTATTTTATTGAAGATTTTCACATCAATGTTCATCAGGGATATTGTCCTAAAATTCTCTTTTTCTGTTGTGTCTCTGCCAGGCTTTGGTATCAGGATGATCCTGACCTCACATAATGAATTAGGGAGGATTACTTCTTTTTCTATTGATTGGAATAGTTGCAGAAGGAATGGTACCAGCTCCTCCTTGTACCTCTGGTAGAATTTGGCTGTGAATCCTTCTGGTCATGGACTTCTTTTGGTTGGTAGGCTATCAATCATTGCCTCAATTTCAGAACCTGTTATTGATCTATTCGGAGATTCACCTTCTTCCTGGTTTAGTCTTAGGGAGTGTATGCGTCCAGGAATTTATCCATTTCTTCCAGATTTTCTAGTTTATTTGCATACAGGTGTTTATAGTATTCTCTGATGGCAGTTTGTATTTCTGTGGGATTGGTGGTGATATCCCATTTATCATTTTGTATTGCATCTATTTGATTCTTCTCTATTTTCTTCTTTATTAGTCTTGCTAGCGGTCTATATATTTGGTTGATCTTTTCAAAAAACCAGCTCTTGGATTCACTGATTTTTTGAAGGGCTTTTTATGTCTCAATCTCCTTCAGTTCTGCTCCAATCTTAGTTATTTCTTCCTCCATCCCTTTATTTTGAGCCTATGTGCATCTTTGCATGTGAGATGGGTCTCCTGAATACAGTACACCAATGGGTTCTGACTCTTTATGCAATTTGGCAGTCTGTGTCTTTTAACTGGGGCATTTAGCCCATTTACATTTAAGGTTAATATTGTTATGTGTGAATTTTGATCCTGTCATTATGATGCTAGCTGGTTATTTCGCCTAGCAGTTTAATTGATGCAGTTTCTTCAGAGCGTCGATGATCTTTACAATTTGGCATGTTTTTGCAGTGGCTGGTACTGGTTGTTCTTTTCCATGTTTAGTGCTTCCTTCAGGAGTTCTTGTAAGGCAGACCTGGTGGTGACAAAATCTCTCAGCATTTGCTTGTCTGTAAAGGATTTTATTTCTCCTTCACTTATGAAGCTAAGTTTGGCTGGATATTAAATTCTGGGTTGAAAATTCTTTTCTTTAAGAATGTTGAATATTGGCCCCCACTCTCTTCTGGCTTATAGGGTTTCTGCCAAGAGATCCACTGTTAGTCTGATGGGCTTCCCTTTGTGTGTAACCCAACCTTTCTCTCTGGCTGCCCTTAATATTTTTTCCTTCATTTCAACTTTGATGAATCTGACAATTATGTGTCTTGGTGTTGCTCTTCTCGAGGAATATCTTTGTGGTATTCTCTGTATTTTCTGAATTTGAATGTTGGCCTGCCTTGCTAGGTTGGGGAACTTCTCCCGGATAATATCCTGAAGTGTGTTTTCTAACTTGGTTCTATTCTCCCCATCACTTTCATGTACACCAATCAAACGTAGATTTGGTCTTTTCACATAGTCCCATATTTCTTGCACACTTTGTTTCTTTTCACTCTTTTTTCTCTAATCTTGTCTTCTCACTTTATTAATTTGATCTTCAAGCACTGATATCCTTTCTTCCACGTGATTGAGTTGACTATTGAAGCTTGTGTATGCTTCACGAGGTTCTCATACTGTGGTTTTCAACTCCATCAGGTCAGTTAAGCTCTTCTCTACACTGTTTATTCTAGTTAGCCATTCATCTAACCTTTTATCAAGGTTTTTAGCTTCCTTGTGATGGGTTAGAACATGCTTCTTTAGCTCAGAGAAGTTTGTTATTACCAACCTTCTGCAGCTTGCTTCTGTCAATTCGTCAAACTCATTCTCCATCCAGTTTTGTTCCTTGCTGGCGAGGAGTTGTGTTCCTTTGGAGGAGAAGAGGCCTTCTGGTTTTTGGAACTTTCAATCTTTCTGCTCTGGTTTCTCCCCATCTTTGTGGTTTTTATTTACCTTTGGTCTTTGATGTTGGTAACCTATTGATGGGGTTTTGGTGTGGATGTCCTTTTTGTTGATGTTGATGCTTTACCTTTCTGTTTGCTACTTTTCTTTCTGACAGACAGGCCCCTCAGCTGCAGGTCTGTTGGAGTTTGCTGGAGGTCCACTCCAGACCCTGTTTGCCTGGGTATCACCAGTGGAGGCTGCAGAACGCAAATATTGCTGCCTGATCCTACCTCTGAAAGCTTCATCCCAGAGGGACACCTGCCTGCATGAGGTGTCTCTCAGCCGTCCAGCTACACAGAGGTCAGGGACCCACTTGAGGAGGCAGTCTGTCCATTATTGGAGCTTGAATGCCGTGCTGGGAGAGCCACTTCTCTCTTCAGAGATGTCAGGCAGGGATGTTTATGTCTGCAGAAGCTGTCTGCTGCCTTTTGTTCAGCTATGCCCTGACCCCAGAGGTGGAATCCAGAGAGGCGGTAGGCCTTGCTGAACTGCAGTGGGCTCCGCCCAGTTCAAGCTTCCCTGTTGCTTTATTTACACTCTGAGCATATAACCCCATACTCAAGTCTCAGCAATGGCCGATGCCCCACCCCCGACCAAGTCCCAGAGTCCCAGATTGATCTCAGACCGCTGTACTAGCAGCAAGCAAGGCTCTGCGAGTGTGAGACTCACCAAGCCAGGCACAGGAATCTCTTGGTCTGCCAGTTGCTAAAACCATGGGAAAAGCATAGTATTTGGGCAGGAGTGTACCATTCCTCCAGTACAGTCACTCACAGCTTCCCGTGGCTAGGAAAGGGAAATCCCCCAACCCCTTGCACTTCCCAGGTGAGGTGACGCCCCACCCTGCTTCAGCTCGCCCTCCGTGGGCTGCACCCACTGTCCAACCAGTCCCAGTGAGATGAACCAGTTACCTCAGTTGGAAATGCAGAAATCACCCATCTTCTGTGTGGATCTCACTGGCAGCTGTACACTGGAGCTGTTCCGATTCGGCTATCTTGGAAGCCGGGGCAATATTAATATTCTTTACAGTATTTAAACTTCACTGTTTTTAAACTTTGCATTTGTATGTTTACTGTATTGAAACTTTAGTTATAACATGTGTAAAGTGTTAGAACCTGTATGACTTACAATGGATGGGAGAAAATAGGGTATTATTAAGATTCTTGGAGCACTAAGTAATCACTTAGTTCACTGCCGTGGAGGCCAGAAGGTAACAGAAGAATACGAATTTCTTAAGACTACAGCTATATCTTATTTTACATCATATCCTCACTGCTAGGTAGAGGACGTGGAACATATGACACTCAAAAAAATAGATAAATGAATGAGTGAATGAGTAAATAAATGAATCAGTCAATTCATCATCAATGAGAAATGAATAAATCTGGTGTCGGATCTCCTTTACTCTGTAACTTAGCACTGCCAACTTTTAAAAAGCAATTCCAGGATTGCACGAAAAATGTAAAATTTCAGGATAACATATGTATAAAAAATAGAGCATTATGATCTGAATTTTAAAAACTGAGCAAATCTTCTATCCAATGCATAGAAAGACTGGACAAACAAAAGATCAGTTCTACTAAATATTGTTGATATGGGAGAGAGTGTGACAATGCAAGCCAAATAGGTACAGGAAAATGTATAAGTTAGTGAGCATGGTTCGCTAGCTGAAGGGAGAGCAGGCTTTAAAACAATGCTCGGTTATCTCATCAATAAAGCAGTGATAATTCTGGTTGTTTTCATTATTAACAAATATATTAAATTTTCCCTTGATTTTTTTTTAACAACTTCTAATTCCTTTTCCAACTAAAAGAGTTCTTGGTTCTCTTTTCCAAAGTCAGGAAGGTAAATGTGCTTATCAAATTTTCTTTCAAAATAATTTTTAAAAGCTGAACTTCTAAATGTTTAATTGACTTCCATTTAATATTTCTATCAAATGCAGAAAGACAGCTTTTCACATCACTATCATAGCAGATTCTTCATATTTGTCAGAATATTTTAGAGGAAAAACATCTGTTTCACTTTCTTTATTTGGCACATAGCATAGGGTAAATGTTCTGTACAAATGGATAAATATTCTATACTTTTGATGAAAAATAAAATATCTAAAATATTTAAAATTATTTTTCCAAAGAATTAAATGTAGAAAATTTTTGTTGAAGATATTTAGTTCTACTATGAAAAATGTTTCTTGGATCTCAAATTCAACTGAAATGTCATTACTAATTTGAAATGCTTACAAACTATATGATATGAAAATGAGTATAAACTAGAGTTCCTACTAAGATGCAAAAGGATTATTATAGGCATGTTGTCCATATTGAAAGTAAACTACCATTATTCTTGATCTAAATATGAGAAATTTTATTTGTGATATTCCACACAATAAATACTGGGGGATTCATTTCCAAGATAGAGAATTAGCTGTAAAAGAGAATATTTTCATTAAAAAGTATATGATTGATTAAGGTGAACTGTTGTTAGTTGTGGAAGGTGTTACCACATTAGTCCAATTTTATCTAAGCCACTTGATTTTATTCACTTTCTTAAAAATACCAGTATAAAAATACAGGTTGAAGTCCTAGATACCTAAACTTGATGATTTCTAGCCACTATCGGTAGAAGAAAAAAAAATATTTCCACGTTTCAAATTCTCCTCATCTCAGCCCATCAGTGAATGAGTATCTATCTATCTATCTATCTGTCTATCTATCTATCTATCTATCTACACACACACACACTCACATATATACGGGCAAGTAGGAAATGTTACACATATGGTTTGACCCTGTGTCCCCACCCAAATCTCATCTTGAGTTGTACTCCCATAACTCTCATATGTTGTGGGAGGGACCCGGTGGGAGATAATTGAATCATGGGAGCAGATTCCCCCATACTGTTCTCATGGTAGTGAGTAAGTCTCATGAGATCTGATGGTCTGATAAAGGGAAACCCGTTTCACTTGGCTCTCATTCTCTCTCTTGCTGCCACCATGTGAGATGTGCCTTTCACCTTCTACCATGATTGTAAGGCCTCCCCAGACACATGGAACTGTAAGACCAATAAACCTCTTTCTTTTGTAAATTGCCCAGTCTCAGATATGTCTTTATCAGCAGCATGAAAACGAACTCATACAACATGCATGGCCACAATACACATGCTTCAAGCACGTTTAGAACACCATGGGTCTTTCTCATTCAAATTATACTAAATCAGTCCAATACGGACATAACTAGTAAATGATAACAGAAAAATTAGCATTCTTTACTACTTATTTTTCCCCTTGAATAGATGGATATTTGTACTCCAAAACAGAGTAAGTCTAGAGTTTTCAGTTCTGCTTTATATTCTGATTTTACCTCCTAAATACAGGCTTTCTGCCCTGCTCCCTCAGCACCTCCACATCATGGTGGACAAAGAAGATGCCATGTGGTGTCATGAAACAAAAAGCTTTGGATTGAGGTACAAAGCAATTGGATTAGCATCTGTTCATTCACCTGATGTTCTTGTACCTTTAGGACCAGTAGGCTTCAGCTTCCTCATCTATAAAATAAAGTAGGATGAGATGATTGAGTAAAGCATGTGCTATCCATGTTTTGTTACATCCCATTACTAATGTGTTCATCATTTTCTTTTCTGTAACTTGGACTCATTTTGAAGAGTAATTTCTCCAAAAATTGAAATTTTCATAAGGAGTTTAATAATGATCTATTTATTATATTTTGCATTTACCCCTAATTATAAGAGTTCTTCTAAAGTATTTGACTTAGAAACAGAGAAATTAAACTTAAATTATATCTGCGCTTAAGTGCTGTCTGTCCAAGAATACTGCATGGAAGTATGTGTTTCATTTTACAAATAGTTAAAATAGTTTCAGATTATTTTAACTTAATAATACTCTAAATATTGCTAATTTTTCTCAGGGGATTTTTAAATTATTAAATATTTTATTCCATTAAGACAATTTTAAATGACAGTTATCAAATGGCTACAAGCCTATGTTCATATTAATGCATTTTGACATGTTTGTTTTATCCTTAGTACTTTAATATTTTTGAGTTAAAATCATATTCTTTGACTTCCGAGATCAGAATCTGAATATATTTGATTTTTAAAAAATGTTTGATATATACTTCCAGACTCTGGAAATGTGCAAGACAAGCCTTCATTGTCCCTGCATAGAAATAAAATCTTAGCTTCTCCAAAATAAGATAGTGATAGAGATTTGTACAATTCAGAATTCAAGCATCTTGGCAGATATGAACACTTCTCTATAATTCAACAGCCACAGCATGATTTCATCAATTGCAAAGAACTTTTTATGAATTTTGGAAGAATTACTATGAAAAAGAGATACATAAAGCTTTCTTCAAATACATAAAACGTTGCAATTTGAAGAAAATTACTATTTTCTTCACCCCACTGCCCAAAAATATTGTCACCATATGTAGGGCTGCAACTTTCACCACTTGTCATTGCATCAAAATCCACATCATGAGAAGTGAAACACTAGTGCTAACACTTTAGCCATTGCCTAGCAGAAAGCAAACTCTGGTAAAATAGAATGCTGGAATATAGGGAGCACAGGAAAATATCTAGGCTCAGTGAACAAAGATAGTAGGGAAGCTAGAGGTTATCAGGTGCTGAATGGGACTTGGGAACAAATGGAAATGGGTTGCTTATAAAAATATCCCCATGATGCTTATGGAAAACCAAAATAGGGCTTAGTTTAAAAAATCAGATGTTCTAAATTGATAATTATAGATTGTAGTAGAATAAAATAAGATTTCTATAAAAATAAAAGAGCAAGTATTAAATTCCTCATTAAATAGTATTTATAGAAGCATTCCTTATAACAATCTAACCAGCTCCTAATGAGTATAGATATTGTACACACAAACATTAATTAGGTGGTATTTCTGTTCTCAAGGGCATGTAAGCTGATAATTAAAATACAAAATAAATCGTAGTCAAGGTAGACCTGTGTAAAGACTGCTGTGGAATCCCGGCAGAAGCATCTACCTTTACCCAGTGCAATTTGAAAAGAGAAGAGGTAATGTTTGAGATGAATCTTGAAGAATAATTAAGAGATCACTCAGAGGAAAGAGGAAAGCAGTGTGAATTGGAACAAGAGCTGGAGAAGGGAGAATCTTGTAGCAATTAGAAATATTTAGAAGAGGGTAGAGGCTTTGAAATCAGACAGATCTAAGTTCAAAGCCTGACTTTAACAGTTAGCAGCTATGAGAATTTAAGAAAACTGCTTAATCTCACTGAACCTTGTTTTTTCTTCATCAGTAAAATAATATATTTTTAAAAAGCATTAATCACACTTACCTCACAGGCTTCTTTATATAAAAAGTGCATATAAAGTCCTGATTCTGTGTTCAATATAATTTAACTGTATTACGAGTTATCACAAAAGCCCAAATGAGAGACAATGATAGTCTGAGCTAGGAAAATGAGGAAAAGAGAAACAATTTGAAAGAGAAATTATGAGCGCAGCAAGGAGGGAGAGATCAAGGTTGATCCAAAGTTTCTAGTTTAAGCAGCAGGGTAAGAACAGGTGCCATTAACTGAGTGAAAGAGATCAGAGGGATGGGCAGGATTCAGAGGGCATGTTGCGTGTGAGGTGCCGCCATGTCATAAGTGGGACTCCAGAGAGAGGTAGAGGCCAGAAATGCAGAACTGGGAACTGTTGGCATGACTAAGACACCGGCCAGATGCGATCTTACAGAGAATCTGTGCAGAACAGAAAGTGGAAATCCAAAAGACTCAATCAAAGCTTAGGAAAGAATATAATAGATTAATGACTCCTCAATTCTCACTGTAAACTCCTCATGATATTTACAGTTATCATAATGATCATTTATGACATTTTACCATGTAAAAGGTATTGAGCTAAGTGTTGATATAGCATTCATTCATTCAACAAATAGTTATTGAGCATCTACTGTATGACGACATGGTTATCAGAGATGCGGATTCAGCAACAAGCCAAGCAAAACACGTTTGCCCTCTTGGAGCTTAAATTGGCTTTATGTAACAAAAAGGGTACTCAACTAAAGAAAATCACATCAATTATGATAAGTGATGTAAAGAGTGAAAATAAAATAAAATAGTAGAGAGTGGCAGGTACAGGTGAGGACACACTGGAGAAAGAAGTCAGGGGACCCTCTCTATGTAGTTCATATCCTCCTCTTCTCTTGACAGTCCTGATCAAGAATGAGGAATCTGATGCTTTGAGAAGCTAAACAATTTGTGTGTGTGTGTGTGTGTTTGTGTATGTGTGTGCACTACTTAACATGAGCACTACTCTCTTAACAGATTTTTTTTTAACTTGTGCAATACAGTATTGTTAACTATAGGTATGATGCTGTATGGTAGATCTTTAAAAATTATTCTTTTTGCATAACTGAAATTTTATACCCATTGATTTTATACCCACTCCCCGTTTCTCTCTCCCCACAGCCTTTGGAAGCCACTCTTCTATTCTTTGCTTCTACAGGTTTGACTATTTTAGATACAACATATAAATAGAATCATGCAGTATTTCTTCTTCTTCAGTGACTGGCTTATTTCCCTTAGCGTAATGTCCTTGAGATTCATCCATGTTGTCAAATATTATAGGACTTCTTCTTTTTGAGACAGAGACACTTTGTTGAGCAGGCTGGAGTGAAGTGGTGCAGTCTCTGCTCACTGCAGCCTCAACCTCACTGGCTCAAGCCCACATTAGCCTCCCAGGTAGCTGGGACTACAGGCAGGTGCCACCATGCCCAGCTAATTTTTGTAGTCTTTTGTAGAGATGGGGTTTCACCATGTTGCCCAGGCTGGTCTCAAATGCCTGAGTTCAAGTGATTCACCCACCTTGGCCTCCCAAAGTGCTGGGATTACAGGCATGAGCCACCACACCCAGCCACTTTCTTTTTTATTAAGGATGAATAATATTCCATGGTATGTGTACACCACATTTCCTTTATCCATTTATCCACATAGATATTTAGGTTGTTTCCACATCTTAGCTCTTGCAAATAGTGCTGCAAAAATGTTGGAGTGCTAATATCTCTTTGAGATCCTGATTTCAATTCTTTTGGATAAATGCCCAGAAGTATGATTGCTGGATCATATCATAGTTCTGTTTTTAATTTTTAAGGAACTTCCATGCTCTTTTCCATAGCAGCAGGACCAACAGTATACACGTACAAGCGTTCCCACCAACAGTATACACGTACAAGCGTTCCAATTTACTCACATCCCCAACAACACTTGTCTTGTTCATGTATATATTAGTCATCCTAACAAGTGTGAGGTGATTTTATTGTGGTTTTGATTTGTATTTCTTTGATGATTAGTAACACTGAGCATCTTTCCATATACCTGTTGGTCATTTGCATGTCTTCTTCAGAATATCATACTGGAATAAAGACAGACATCCAGAACAATGGAACAGAATACAGAGCCCAGAAAAAATCAATGTATATATGGTCAATTGATCTTTGACAAAGGTGTCAAGGACACACAATGGAGAAAGAATGATCCCTTCAACAAATGGTGAATATCCACATGCAAAATAATGAAATTGGACCCTAATATTTTACCATACACAGAAATCAACCCAAAATGGATTAAAGACTTAAACAGAAGACTTAAAACTATAAAACCCCAAGAAGAAAACATAGGAGAAAAGCTTTTTGACATTGGTCCTGACAATTATTTTATGGATATGACACCAAAAGCACAGGCAGCAAAAGCCAAAATAGATAAGATCTTATCAGGAAACTGTGCACAGTGGAAACTCAAAGGATCCAATCTTAGGGGAGAGCATAACATATTAATGACTCTTAAATTCCCATTGTAAGCTCCTAATAATATTTACAATTCAACTAAAAAAAACTACAAATCTCTGCAAAGCAAAGAAAAAAATCAACAGAGTGAAAAGGTAACCTAGAGAATGAGAGAAAATATTTACAAACCATATATCTCATAAGAAATTGATTATATATATATCCTACATATATATATCCTATAAGTCAATATCCTATATGTATCACATATATGTATCATATATATATGAAAGTGTGTGTGTGTGTGTATATATATATCCTACAATTCAATAGCGAAACAAAAGCTAATAGCCTGATTTGGAAACGAACTAAGGACTTGAATAAATAGCTTCCTTAATGACTCTCGGCTAGAACGAAAGTTTTCATAATTCCAATTCCTTATAAGTACTGCCTTCTACAAACACACTAAATGGAAAATAAATGTATAATGATCTAATATAAGTAACTGTGTTCAAATTTAAAATGCCATTACCTATACAAACTGATTTAATATGGATGTTTGCTATTATACCTATCTCTAGTTACTGCTGCTAATAAACTTATACAAATTAGTTCAAAACATCATTGATGCTTAGGTCTCAAAAGATTTACCTGGGAACTGATGTGATGATGCCCAAGTTCCAGTACTAAAATGGAACGCTTTCTCTTTAATTAGCAAATAGGTTACTTAAGCCAGGAAGTGATAAGCACATATTGGGTACTCAGTTATACATTTATTAAAGGGAGAAGAGGCAAAGGCAAAAGAGCCAAACTACCACCTGTCAAGAGGTTGGAGGCCATGGTCCAAACCATGCGGCACCCCAGCATGTCACTGTTGTCTTGGATAATAAGTAAGGAGAGGAGATCCAAGGTCGGGGCTGTGGGCAGTCAGTACCAACTGGCTTCTTCACCTTCAGTTTGAGGAACAACGGATGTGAACAAATAGCAAGAAATATCATTAGAAACACCAAAAGTGAAAGAAAAAAAGTACTCAAAGGATCTGGAATGTATGGCCAAATAATTTAGAGAAAATAAAGTAGAAAATCATGAGCTCATTTTATTTAATTTTAACAAGCAGCATCTTACTCATCTGATGTTGTTTTTATCTGCCAGAGGCAGCAGCATTTGCCAGTTTCTGAAGACACTACCCAGTATCTGGCACCTATCACTGTTGCCTTGTCTCATGATCTTGCTTAAAATGAAGAACTAGCCACTTCAGGCTTACATAATTTATCTAAGTATAAACAAATATGTTTATAGAAAGGACTTGCCCAGGGTTGTTTTCACATTTCAACAGTTTAAGGACAGAGTGCCTCCCCAAATCAATGAAGTCTTCATTGTTCATAAAGAATATTGGTATACATTATTTAACTTGAGCCTCAAAACAGTCCTAGTGGGAAGGCATTTTTCTCCCTGATATATAAAGGAGGAGAGTAATGAAACCCAACGAGTAGGACCTTTGATTTATGTGGGTCAGTGACTGAGTGGCAAGATTCAAGCATACAAACAAAAATCTGGTAAAAAGGTGAAAACAGAACCTGCCCTGCAGGGGTGCTGCATGAATCCAGCAAGCTGATGGACATGCATGCCCAGACCACAGTACCTGGTAGATAACTGTCATCCTGAAAAGATCATTATTAAAAGAGAACACATTTTAGAAAGTAATGGCTTGTAAGAACCAAAATGGATGAAAGCAATAGTTAGGACACAAGAGAAAACAAAATGAAGTATGTAGTAAAGTAGACTGAAAGGAGTATCAGCCTTAGACGTCAAACAGAATTCACAGACCCAGTGTGTCTCAATTTATTAAGTTCAAAGTTATTCATTGCTTCCTTAGCATTTCATTAAATACTTAATAGATATGATGCATTGGACTAGTTGCAGGGAATATGCAGTAGGCAAATAAAATGTGGTCCAAACCCTCAATGTGCTTAGACATTAGAATAGAGGAGAGATAAATGAAAAAATAAGCACAATGCAGAGAGTGTTAGGATGGTAAATAAGCAATGTTTTTAATGATAAACATCCTTCATTAGAGAACTTTCGTTCTTAATAAGGAAAGGAAAGTTTTCAATACAAGAAAGGAATATGCCAGATCTAGAAACATACTTAGTTTGAAATTTATACTTTAAAAGGAATCATGTAAAGAAAGAGGTGGGAAAATCTACTCGGCAATTTGACTGCTTGACAGGATTACAGCTCATCTTGCTGCTTCTAATTAATAATGCATTTTGCCATATTATTAGACACTTAGATGTGTTTCCCTGGCAGCACTTGTAACTGAGTTCTCACAGGCCTCTTATGGTGAGAAAAGAATAAAAGATAGCTAAGGTAAATATAGTCTGTTTTATGCTGTAATGCCGTCTCATAGCACCCCAGCCCCTTGGTGATTCATATGCAAGTTACATCCCAAGCAACTCAATCTAAAATTGGAGTGCATGTGCTCGCACAGTTTTTATGTCTCAGTTTGGCAGTTTCTATCTAGAGGTGCCACAAATTAATGTTATTATTAACTTAAAATTTTGGTGAAAAGTGTTATACATGCTTATTATTTGAAAGGTAAGAGAGAAAATAAGATTCCGAGGTTTCATGTACAGGAAAAAACTTGGAAGCTACTAGGTACCAGGCACTGTGAATAGTCATTTTGCTTTTCTTATCTCATTTAAGTCTCACAACAAATGTGTAAAGAAGTTATTATTAACTACATTTTTTTAATCTTGAGAAAACTGAGATTCAGAGAGATTAAAAACTTGTCCAAACTCAAAGAACTAAGAAACCAAGCTGAGACTAAAACTAAACTTTCTGACTCCAAAAGTCACCCTTTCCCATAAATCAAATGAGATTTTTACTTTAATTGCACCTGTGTTTTTCAATCACATGCACAGACCTCTGACATCGAGGGATACTTGCATGACTAATACTGATTTTCTTGATACATCTTTAAATAGCTATTTTCAACATTCAGATGATACCATGAAAATGGCTGTGGTCATCATCTTAAGTTAGAAAATTCTTTCTATGCAATATTCAAGCAGCATTGATATGTACATTCCAAGAAAAAAAGTCATAAAGGCTTAATTTTAAAACAGATTATTGTCATCATCAAAAGGCAGGGAAACTGTTCAGATAATACTGAAATGAATAATCATTCAGATAACAAGATGACATTCAGAAATCATCAGAGCATCTCTTGCTTGCTAGCATCTCTTGTCCAGAATAGTCTCTTGCCCATTGAAACATCATCAATGTTTCCCTGGTCCAGAGCTCCTACCTGAACTCCAGACCTAAATGGTGCAATGCTACCACATATCAGAACCACCATTTATTGTACGCTATTTTTTGCCAGTTATTGCGCTGAGATATGTAATATATTACCATCACTCATCCTCAATAACTCTTTAGCGTACGTAACCTGAATCTCATTTTTCTGTAATGTTTCCTTTCCTGAATGTAATTGTTACTTCCCTGAAGTTACAAATCTAAGAAGTGATGGAGCCAGGCAGCAATTCAAGCCCGGATCTTTCTGACTCTAAGGCTAATTCCTGTTCCTCCAGTCATCACTGCCTCTCAGTATAAGCCCTGATCCGCACCTGTGGTACTAACGTTCTTTTAATGTTTTTCATGTCTAGAGCTGAGTACATCTTTTTCCCTCATTTGATATCTCTGCTTTCTCCCCATCCCATATTCTTTATTCAGAATGAATGGCATCACTTCTCAACTGTAATATAATTGGATGCTCACTTGCCTGTCTCTTACACTAAGCTATCAGTTATCTGTGTGTGCCCAGAACCTATCACAGAGCCTGAGAGTGTAAAACTCACTTACTGCATAAGTATTTGCTAAATAATGTCACCCAGTCACCTTAGTCAGAACCCTAGAAGTCACCTGAGATTCCCTCCTCTCCTTCAGCGCCCACTACCAGTTAGTAACCAAGTCCAGTCTGTTCTATTCTAAATGCTTCCTGAAGCTGTCCTCATTCTTGCCTGGATTTAGTTACCTTCTGCAAGATGGAAACTCCTTGTCTCCAAGGTAGCTTATGTCCATAACACTGCTTACTAAATACGATTAGCGCTAAAACCACTTTAGGAACTCCTATGTCTCTAGCATGATGAATATGTCTCTCCAAATGTCTTAGTTTTGTTTACCACCCTAATCTCATTATTTGATCACTCTCTAATGTTCCTCTCTCTCTCTCCATCCTTCTCTCTGTCACTCACACACATTTACAAGCCCTTTAAATTCACATGGCCTCTTTCCACTGTGCAGTTTATTGTACATGAAATGCCCTTTTTCAATTTATTCATTTCAGAAATTACTAATTACAAGACCAGTCAATAGTTAATCATTTATCATCTCTTTACAGTCACAGACTTCCAATATTTGTACCTCTACACAGAACTTCTAATCATTAATATATGTGTAACTAATTTCATACATTCCAAATATGGAAACTTCTGGATTGCACAAATTATCACCTAGTATTTTATCTTATCTGTAATTATTTTTGTAATTCAGATAATCTGATTCTTATAACTAGGAAGGATTTGTAGGAAAAAAGTGTATCTGATATTAATCAAGATTTTTTCTTGCATTTCTATTTTGTCTGGAGCAAACAGTAGCTCAAGAGAGCACTTAAAAATGGCACAGAAAACAAATGATTGAAGTCTTGGCTTTTGAGTTCCAAAATAAAGTCTTAAAATTTGCAGAACTGATAAAGATCTCAAAAGCCTTTTATTTGCAAAAGAAAAGTTTTCTCTACTTTAAAATGGTTGTTTTGAAAAACCAGACATAAAGTTTGTGTCATTAGAAAAATTAAATTTTAAAAAGATCTCTAATAATTAGGAGATATATTACTACAAAGGAGTCTTTACTAAAATTTTTTAAACATTTTGTCTTTTGCAAGGTAAATTTTAAGTTTATTTACTCTAGGTAAGATAAGTTCATTTATCTTTCTAGTTTTTCTACTTTATTTTGCCAATAGAAATTTAGAAAATAATTCATCAGAAAAATCTGCTTTGCTTTGATAGAGATCCTAGCCCTCCTATAAAAACTGCTTCTATAAATACATTTACCTCTTCTAATTCTGTACTATTCCTTATTAGATTTCCCTTAGCTGAAATTTCTCCTTCTCCCTCTTTGCTTAAATAAATTATGTTCCTCCCCAAATATCCATCTCAAATCCCTCCATGTTTTCCCAAAGTCCTCCATGATCACTCTGGGTTAGCAAACCATCTCTCTTTCATCTCTGAATCCACAGAGCAAGCATTATCAATGCAGTTCACGGGCCATGAATCTCATGCTATTTTGTCATAATTCTTCCTTCTTGAACTACTTTATAATATTTTTATTATCACATTCTTTTCAAGAATAGTACTCTTATTTCTGCAAATAGATTCTAAATTTTGGGAGAGAACTGACTATGTTTTTTATCTTTATATTCACCAGAGACCACATCAACAGTTTGCCAGGAGTAAGTGCTATAAGTACATTTGATACAGTATTATATCCTTTAGTGATGACAACAATATAGTAACAATTATATCACTTATTAAGCATTTACTATGTGCCAAGCACTGTGTGAAGCACTTCATATGGATTATCAATTTTATTCTCATAACAAACCAATAAATTCTGTTCTAATGTATAGCTGATAAAACTAAGACTTTAGAGGTGTTAAGTACTTTATTCCAGGCCACACAGCTACAAGTGGAAAACCCAGAACTTAGTTTGGTCCTCCATACTAAATTTTTATTTGTAGGAATCTAGTGCATCCTCAGGTAGACAAATTTTATTATCTGTTTCTTGAAGTCATTGTTTTAGGAAAAGCATTCTTAACCAATAACAAATCTACATTCAAGTAACTATGTCACCCAAGAGCAAAAAGGAGGCTCTCTGACGTAGGTTTCATAAAGTCAAAAAGTGGATGGACGATGTTGAAGTTGGCTCACAGTTTTAATGAAGTAATATACATCTTAAAGGAAAAAGTAAATCACACTAGAAGAAAACATAATACATTAGAACTCTACAGTAAATAATGATGATTTCATAAACATTAGACAAAGATTTCTTACATATCAGAGCTAGCGATGATCCTGAGAAACAACTGGGCAGTTAAAAAGTACAACATGGTATGAAAGAATTATTATCAAGTAAATCACTAAGACAGAGTAAGTGTTTCTGAAAAATCCTCCAGTAGAATCTGGAATTGGCAAAATCATCTACACGTGAACCAAAAATAAAACAAGGACGAAGAGATTATAAAGTACTTTAAGTAGAGTACCATCTGCTCTTGATTTACTGCTTCTGAAAAACAAAGAACCCTTACAAACAAAGGGAGTATGGCATGTTTGAGGAACTGTACATAGGATGTCTAATAAGTCACTGCTAAGCTTAATGTGTACAAAAATGAATTTTTGATCTTTGCCAAAACCTATTTCTCTTCAGTTTTTTTCATCTGAAGAAACATTGTCTACCAGTGATTTGGGCCACGAACTTTGGAATCTTCCTGAACTCTGCTCTTCCTGTCTTGCTCCATATGCAATTAATCAGTAAATTTTATCATCTCTTCCTTTGACATACATCCTGAATCCTATCAGTTTTTACAGCTTGACCCAAGCCACTTCTTACTGTGACTGGACCACTGCAATAGGCTCCTACCTGGCTTTCCACCTCCTACTTGCCAGTTGTCCCCAACATCATGCATACTCAGGCACACACAACTCAGAGTGTTCACTTGAAAATGTGTCAGATTATATTAGTCTTCAAAATTTTCCAGTGATTTCCATCTCACTCAAGGAAAAAAATCAAAAATTCTTATTATGGTCAACTAGGTCTATCAGCAACTCACTTCCCCTTGCAACAGCCACCTAATTAGTCTTATCTCCCAACACTCTCTCCTGCCCTAACACCACCAACAACAATGCATCCCTCCTCCCTCTATTCCAGACACTGGGGCCTCCTTGTTCTTCCATGAACCCATCATTTTCTTTTTTCTTTTTTTTTTATTTTACTTTAAGTTCCAGGGTACATTTGCACAACGCGCAGGTTTGTTACATATGTACACATGTGCCACGTTGGTGTGCTGTACCCGTTAACTCATCATTTACATTAGGTATATCTCCTAATGCTATCCCTCCTCCCTCTCCCAACCCCATGAAAGGCCCTGGTGTGTGATGTTCCCCACCCTGTGTCCAAGTGTTCTCACTGTTCAGTTCTCACCTATGAGTGAGAACATGCTGTGTTTCATTTTCTGTCCTTGCCATAGTTTGCTCAGAATGATGGTTTCCAGCTTCATCCATGTCCCTACAAAGGACATGAACTCATCCTTTTTTATGGCTGCATAGTATTTCATGGTGTATATGTGCCACATTTTCTTAATCCAGTCTATCACTGATGGACATTTGGGTTGGTTCCATCTTTGCTATTGTGAATAGTGCCGTAATCAACATACATGTGCATGTGTCTTTATAGCAGCATGATTTATAATCCTTTGGGTATATACCCAATAATGGGATGGCTGGCTCAAATGGTATTTCTAGTTCTAGATCCTTGAGGAATTGCCACACTGTCTTCCACAATGGTTGAACTAGTTTACATCCCACCAACAGTGCAAAAACGTTCCTATTTCTCCACATCCTCTCCAGCACCTGTTGTTTCCTGACTTTTTAATGATCGCCATTCTAACTGGTGTGAGATGGTCTCATTGTGGTTTTGATTTGCATTTCTCTGATAGTCAGTGATGATGAGCATTTTTTCATGTGTCTGTTGGCTGCATAAATGTCTTCTTTTGAGAAGTGTCTGTTCATATCCTTTGCCCACTTTTTGATGGAGTTGTTTGATTTTTTCCTTGTAAATTTGTTTAAGTTCTCTGTAGATTCTGGATATTAGCCCTTTGTCAGATGGGTAGATTGCAAAAATTTTCTCCCATTCTGTAGGTTGCCTATTCACTCTGATGGTAGTTTCTTTTGCTGTGCAGAGGCTCTTTAGTTTAATTAGATCCCATTTGTTAATTTTGTTTTTTGTTGCCATTGCTTTTGGTGTTTTAGTCATGAAGTCTTTGCCCATGCCTATGTCCTGAATGATATTGCCTAGGTTTTCTTCTATGGTTTCTATGGTTTTAGGTCTAACATTTAAGTTTTTAATCCATCTTGAATTAATTTTTGTATAAGGTGTAAGGAAGGGATCCAGTTTCAGCTTTCTACAAATGGCTAGCCAGTTTTCCCAGTATCATTTATTAAAAAGGGAATCCTTTCCCATTTCTTATTTTTGTCAGGTTTGTCAAGATCAGTTGGTCGTAGATGTGTAGTATTATTTCTGAGGGCTCTGTTCTGTTCTATTGGTCTATGTTTCTGTTTTGGTACCAGTACCATGCTGTTTTGGTTACTGTAGCCTTGTAGCATAGTCTGAAGACAGGTAGTGTGATGCCTCCAGCTTTGTTCTATTTGCTTAGGATTGTCTTAGCACTGCAGGCTCTTTTTTGGTTCCATATGAACTTTAAAGTAGTTTTTTCCAACTTGCTGAGGAAAGTAATTGGTAGCTTGAAGGGAATGGCATTGAATCTATAAATTGCCTTGGGCAGTATGGCCATTTTCACAATATTGATTCTTCCTATCCATGAGCATGGAATGTTCTTCCATTTGTGTCCTCTTTTATTTTGTTGAGTAGTGGTTTATAGTTCTCCTTGAAGAGGTCCTTCACATCCCTTGTAAGTTGGATTCCTAGGTATTTTATTCTCTTTGAAGCAATTGTGAATGGAAGTTCACTCATAATTTGGCTCTCTGTTTTTCTGATATTGGTGTATAGGAATGCTTGTGATTTTGGCACATTGATTTTGTATCCTGAGACTTTGCTGAAGTTGCTTATCAGCTTAAGGAGATTTTGGGCTGAGACGATGGGGTTTTCTAAATATACAATCATCTCATCTGCAAACAAGGGCAATTTGACTTCCTCTTTTCCTAATTGAATACCCTTTATTTCCTTCTCCTGCCTGATTGCCCTGGCCAGAACTTCCAACACTATGTTGAATAGGAGTGGTGAGAGAGGGCATCCCTGTCTTATGCCAGTTTTCAAAGGGAATGCTTCCAGTTTTTGCCCATTCAATATGATATTGGCTGTGGGTTTGTCATAAATAGCTCTTATTATTGCAATATGTTCCATCAATATCTAGCTTATTGAGAGTTATTAGCATGAAGGGCTGTTGAATTTTGTTGAAGGCCTTTTCTGCATCTATTGAGATAATCATATATTTTTGTCTTTGGTTCTGTTTATATGATGGATTATGTTTATTGATTTGCCTATGTTGAACCAGCCTTGCATCCTAGGAGTGAAGCCAGCTTGATCATGGTGGATAAGCTTTTTGATGTGTTGCTGGATTCAGTTTGCCAGTATTTTATTGAGGATTTTTGCATCAATGTTCATCAGGGATATTGGTCTAAAATTCTCTTTTTTTGTTGTGTCTCTGCTAGGCTTTGGTATCAAGATGATGCTGGCCTCATAAAATGAGTTAGGGAGGATTCCCTCTTTTTCTATTGATTGGAATAGTTTCAGAAGGAATTGTACCAGCTCCTCTTTGTACCTCTGGTAGAATTCGGTTGTGAATCCATCTGGTCCCGGAATTTTTTTGGTTGGTAGGCTATTAATTATTGCCTCAATTCCAGAGCCCTGTTATTGGTCTATTCAGGGATTCAACTTCTTCCTGGTTTAGTCTTGGGAGGGTGTATGTGTCCAGGAATTTATCCATTTCTTCTAGATTTTCTAGCTTATTTGCATAGAAGTGTTTATAGTATTCTCTGATGTAGTTTGTATTTCTGTGGGATCAGTGGTGATATCCCCTTTATCATTTTTTATTGCATCTATTTGATTCTTCTCACTTTTCTTGTTTATTAGTCTTGCTAATGGTCAATCAATTTTGTCGATCTTTTCAAAAAACCAGCTCCTGGATTCACTGATTTTTTGAAAGGTTTTTTGTGTCTCTATCTCCTTCAGTTCTGCTCTTTCCTTCTGCTAGCTTTTGAATGTGTTTGCTCTTTCCTCTCTAGTTCTTTTAATTGTGATGTTAGGGTGTCAATTTTAGATCTTTCTTGCTTTCTCTTGTGGGCATTTAGTGCTATACATTTCCCTCTACACACTGCTTTAAATGTGTCCCAGAGATTCTGACATGTTGTGTCTTTGTTCTCATTGGTTTCAAAGAACATCTTTATTTCTGCCTTCATTTCGTTATGTACCTAGTAGTCATTCAGGAGCTGGTTGTTCAGTTTCCGTGTAGTTGAGCAGTTTTGATTGAGTTTCTTAGTCCTGAGTTCTAGTCTGATGGCACTGTGGTCTGAAAGACAGTTTGTTATATAATTTCTGTTCTTTTACATTTGCTGAGGAGTGCTTTACTTCCAACTATGTGGTCAATTTTGGAATAAGTGTGATGTAGTGCTAAGAAGAATGTATATTCTGTTGATTTGGGATGCAGAGTTCTATAGATATCTCATAGGTCCGCTTGGTGCAGAAATGAATTCAATTCCTGGATATTCTTGTTAACTTTCTGTCTCATTGATCTGTCTAATGTTGACAATGGGGTGTTAAAGTCTCCAACTATTATTGTGTGGGAGGCTGAGTCTCTTTGTAGGTCTCTAAGGACTTGTTTTATGAATCTGGGTGCTCCTGTTGGGTGCATATATATTTAGAGTAGTTAGTTCTTCTTGTTGAATTGATCCCTTTGCCATTATGTAATGACCTTCTTTGTCTCTTTTGATCTCCATTGGTTTAAAGTCTGTTTTAACAGAGACTAGGATTGCAACCCCTGCTTTTGTTGTTGTTGTTGTTTTCCATTTGCTTGGTAGATCTTCCTCCATCCCTTTATTTTGAGTCAATGTGTGTCTCTATGAGATGGGTCTCCTGAATACAGCACAATGATGGGTCTTGACTCTTTATCCAATTTTCCAGTCTGTATCTTTTAATTGGAGCATTTAGCCCATTTACATTTAAGTTTAATATTGTTACATGTGAATTTGATCCTGTCATTATGATGTTAGCTGGTTATTTTGCTCATTAGTTGATGTAGTTTCTTCCTAACACTGATGGTCTTTACAATTTGGCATGTTTTTGCAGTGACTGGTACTGGTTGTTCCTTCCCATGTTTAATGCTTCCTTCAGGAGCTCATGTAAGGCAGGCCTGGTGGTGACAAAAGCTCTCAGCATTTGCTTGTCAGTAAAGGATTTTATTTCTCCTTCACTTATGAAGCTTAGTTTGACTGGATATGAAATTCTGAGTTGAAAATTCTTTTCTTTAAGAAGTTGAATATTGCCCCCCACTGTCTTCCAGCTTGTAGAGTTTCTGCTGAGAAATCTGCTGTTAGTCTGATGGACTTCCCTTTGCGGATAACCCGACCTTTCTCTCTGGCTGCCCTTAGTATTTTTTCCTTCATTTCAACTTTGGTGAATCTGACAATTATGTGTCTTGGTGTTGCTCTTCTCGAGAAGTATCTTTGTGGTGTTGTCTGTATTTCCTGAATTTGAATGTTGGCCTGCCTTGCTAAGTTGGGGAAGTTCTGGATAATATCCTGAGGAGTGTTTTCCAACTTACTTCCATTCTCCCCATCAATTTCAGGTACACCAATCAGGTGTAGATTTGGTCTTTTCACATAGTCCCATATTTCTTGGAGGCTTTGTTTGTTTCTTTTCATTCTTTTTTCTCTAAACTTCTCTTCTTGCTTCATTTCATTCATTTGATCTTCAATCATTGATACCCTTTATTCCATGTGATTGAATCAGCTACTGAAGCTTGTGAATGCATCACGTAGTTCTCATGCCCTGGTTTTCAGCCCCATCAGGTCATATAAAGTCTTCTCTATACTGTTTATTCTGGCTAGCCATTCGTCTAATCTTTTTTCAAGGTTTTTAGCTTCTTTGTAATAGGTTCAAACATCCACCTTTAGCTCAGAGAAGTTTGTTATTACTGATCATCTGAACACTTCTTCTCTCAACTCATCAAAGTCATTCTCCATCCAGCTTTGTTCCATTGCTGGCAAGGAGCTGTGTTCCTTTGCAGAAGAGGCGCTCTGATTTTTAGAATTTTCAGCTGTTCTGCTCTGGTTTCTTCCCATCTTTGTGGTTTTTATCTACCTTTGGTCTTTGATGATGGTGATGTACAAATGGGGTTTTGGTGTGGGTGTCCTTTCTGTTTGTTAGTTTTCCTTCTAACAGTCAGGATCCTCAGCTGCAGGTCTGTTGGCGTTTGCTGAAGGTCCACTTCAGACCCTGTTTGCCTGGGTATCACCAGTGGAGGCTGCAGAACCACAAATATTACAGAACAGCAAATGTTGCTGCCTGATCGTTCCTCTGGAAGCTTTGTCTCAGAGGGGCACCTGGCCGTATGAGGTGTCAATCGGCCCCTACTGGGAGGTGCCTCCCGGTTTAGGCTACTCAGGGGTCAGGGACCCACTTGAGGAGGCAGTCTGTCCATTCTCAGATCTCAAACTCCATGCTGGGAGAACCACTACTCTCTTCAAAACTGTCAGACAGGGACATTTAAGTCTGTAGAAGTTTCTGCTGCCTTTTGTTCAGCTATGCCCTGCTCCCAGAGGTGGAGTCTACAAAGGCAGTCAGGCCTCCTTGAGCTGCAGTGGGCTCCACCCAGTTCAAGCTTCCCAGCCTCTTTGTTTACCTACTCAAGCCTCAGCAATGGCGGACGCCCCTCCCCCAGCCTTGCTGCCACCTTGCAGTTCGATCTCAGACTGCTGTGTTAGCAGTGAGTGAGGCTCCATGGGCATGGGACCCTCCGAGCCAGGCATGGGATATAATCTCCTGGCATGCCGTCTACTAAGACTGTTGAAAAAGTGCAGTATTAGAGTGGGAGTGTCCCAATTTTCCAGGTACCATCTGTCATGGCTTCGCTTGGCCAGGAAAGGGAATTTCCCACCCCTTGAGCTTCTCTGGTGAGGTGATGCCCCACCCTGCTCTGTGGGCTGCACCCACTGTTCCGCAAGTCCCAGTGAGATGATCCCAGTACCTCAGTTGGAAATGCAGAAATCACCCGTCTTCTGCATCACTCACTCTGGGAGCTGTAGACTGAAGCTGTCCCTATTCAGCCATCTTGGAACCTCCCCAAATTCATCATTTTCTTCCCTTTCTACCACAAGGCCATCCCTGTGCCTGCAATTGCTCTCAGTTCAGTTCTCTGCTTATATGCCTTAGGAAGACATTCTCTAATCACCCTATATAATATAGCTACATTACCACTGCCACCTTTTTCTATCTTCCATGCCTTATTCTTCTTCAAGACACTCATCACACCCAACACATTATTTTTTTGTTTATTTTTCTGTCAATCTCTATTAGATACAATCTCCTCAAGAACAAGGACTTTGTTGAGAAGTATGCAAAATGACCAGCTAAGTGTATATTTAAAAAATAGCCCTAACTCCCAAAATACTAGGACAAGCCTATAAAAAGAGCATAGATATTGGTTAGCCAGATTTGGACCTTTACTTGTATTCTATAACATTTTTCAAATAAATCTCATTCTATATATTTGAGATTTATAACATAGTATAAGATATAAGTAGATCATAAATGTTACTACAATGAAACAAATTAATAATCTCAGATAGTTACTTTTTATGACTAGAGCAGTTAATATCTACTGATTTAACAAAAGTCTCTAATATAATTCTATTAACTATAGTTCTCACATTGCACTAATGATCTCTAGACATATCCCATTCTACATATCTCCTACTTTGTATCCCTTGAACTATATCTCCCCATTTCATCTCTGCCTCCCCATGCTCCTGGTAGCCACTGTTTTGTTCTATATCTCCATCTATTTGAACTTAAAAAAAAAAAAAAAATCCACATATGCTAAATGAAATAAGCCAGACCCAGAAAGAAAAAATGTTGCACAATCTCATGTATATGTGGAATGTAACGCTTTTCTATCCTTGCCAAATTTAGGGAAATTAATGCCTGTGAGCCTCCATTTCCTTATCACTAGAAAAGCAAGGGAGTGTGAAGTGTAATGAACTGGGACTGATGAGGAGAAAGGCTAGGGATTAAAAGTAAGAGTCATGGTTAAAATTAATTCACAGAGTTGTGTTAACCAAAAATAAAATTCTAAGGTGCCCCAACCATCTGAATGGACCCCTCGTGGTCAACAGCATTCCAAAGTTAACCTGAAAAAATTAGTTCAACCTACAATGGGAAGTCGGAGCTACACACGCCTCATTGTACCCTCCTCCCTTTTGGAATTACTGATAGAACAGACCCTTTCAGTCTGATAGGAAATATCTACAATCTATTCTCTCTGAAGCCTGCTACCTAGAGGCTTCATCTACATGTTAAAACCTTGGTTTCCACAACCCCTTATCATAACCCAGACATTCCTTTCCATTGATAATAACTCTTTCAATCAATTGTGAATAAGAAAATTTTTAAATCTACCTATGACCTGTAATTCCCCCACTTCAAGTTGTCCTGCCTTTCTGAACCAAACTAATGTACATCTTACATGTATCACTTGATGTCTCAGGTCCCCTAAAATGTGTAAAACTAACCTGTATCCCAACTACCTTGGACACATGTCATTAAGACCTTCTGAGGCTGTGTCACAGGACATCCTTAACTTTGGCAAAATAAACTTTTTAAATTGATTGAGAACTGTCTCAGATACTCTTGGGTTCAGAGTTGCTATATTGTTCTCAGTAACATATGTAAAGTATATAACAAACTAACCAGCCTATTATGGCCTTCAATAAATGTTCACAAACACACATTTTTGTTTCTATTATTCCCATTCTATTTTCTGTAAATGGAAAATTCCAGCTGCCTAGAGAGTGTGATCATTCCCAAACACAATATTGGTTAGTCTGAAAATTGAAAGAGAAACAAATGTAGGCCTCTTAGTTTACATTTTAAAAAATAAATGTTAGATGCTTGTCTACACCTGTGGTTGTGTAGAAAATATAAAATAACCTCATAAAAACCAAGATTACTATGGCCTTCATTATGTTTTGGACTAAGTCTTCACACCCATATCACACCTAGACTTTGATAAGGTGTTTCAAGGACCAATTTTCAGGATAATTTTATTTCCGTGAATATGTTTATGTGGATAGTATCTATTTTAGTACTTAATATTTCCTGGAAGCTCTGATTATTTAGAAAGAAATGAGTAGACACTGGGTCAATAAGCCCAGGTTAGTGTCTTCTGCCATCTAATGTTTTAAGTATCTTTGATCATTTTCTGAAAACAAGTCAAATTAAATCCAAACAGTCATGTAGCACACAACACCATTATCAAGTATTTCTGCCAGCTGAGAGGATAAATAATATAATGAGACATGTTAATTATTTGCTTTCTACCAGCTCTAATTGATTAATTTTGACTGGTACATCTTGCTAATGTAATGGAGTACAGTAAATATTAGAACTTGTTATTTGTTCCAGTGCTAGGAAATCATGGTCTCTAATGACTTGCCCCATTTGTAGCTTTCTCTGCAATCTGCCAAAGTGTGTTGATAGAGCCACGTTAATCTCTTTACCAAGTGAATTTCCATGTGAATATCACACTAGGAGACCCATTATCAAGTCAGGTGAGTCCACTGAGTTTTCTGTCTCAGAAAACTTAACACACACAACCCCCCACAACCCCCAGTTTTATATAAAGCCAAACCCATGAAGGTACTAAGAAATCCTAGCTACATGTGTACATAGGTATCTTTCTACTTAAGAATATATCCTTAAACCATGGTTGTTACTCTACGTAACTAAACACCTTTATGTGAGCCGATGAGTGGTTGTACCAGAAATACTGAAAATACTTCCAGTACTAGATTTGAAAGCCTTGAATAAAATGTGAAGAGTTTTAAATCACAGCCATTTACAGGAACTTACCACCAGAGCAGTGTTTCTCCAACTTTTTTATTGTCCTCCTAAGGAGTTTTTAAAGTTTTTTTCCCCCCCTAATTGCCATTTCCCCTGAAATTGTAATATCATGGACATACTGTATGTCTGGTTATGTTCTATGGCCCTTTGTAGGGCCACAAACCATTGTAATATCTAAGGTTTTTTTCGGTTTTTTTGTTTTGCTTTTTTACTTTTCCAAGAACCAGTTTTTACTTCTTGGGGGCAGTATCACTCCTTTTGAGAATGCATTTACTAGAGTCTTCATTCTACTGACTCTTCATCATTGTCTGAGTTACATATTCTCATTCAGATACATCAACCTCTGTATATCTCATGTTTCTCATATGAGCTGGTGAAATAGGTACACACATCCTCACCATGTCTAAGTCCACCCCATAACAATACAACTGGTACAAATACACTTTATCCCTTTTCTTCACCCCCTAATCCCTACCAATTAATGCATGCTGAATTAGGCTCAAGCAACATTAAGGCAATATTGAAAAAAGAAAGAAATCTCAAAAGAACCATACAAATTATGCTTTGCAGAAAAACTGAATGAATTTCAACCTGCAATCTACATACTTTAGTGAAGTTCTTTATTTTTCTGAGCTTTAGTGTCCATACCTGTTAAAGGGAGATATCAATAGTTATCTCTTACCTATTCACCCAACAAACATGTGTTAGCTCAGTTTGAAAGTCCTCATGAAGACAACTGGAAGCACTTACTGATAAAGAAAAGGTGAGGTTCTTAAAGTTACTGCAGCAAGCAAAAATAATATCTTTACAAAGTCTTAGAATATCCAAAGAAAGAAAAGTTTAAAAGGGTATATAGAATCATAGAATCTATTCTGAATGATTTTGAGGTTGCATTAGTTCATTTTTATGCTGCTGATAAAGACATACCTGAGACTGGGCAATTTACAAAAGAAAGAGGTTTAATTGGACTTACAATTCCACATAGCTGGGGAGGCCTCACAATCATGGCAGAAGGCAAGGAGAAGCAAGTCACATCTTACATGGATGGCAGGAGGCAAAGAGAGAGAACTTGTGCAGGGGAACTCCTCTTTTTAAAACCATCAGATCTCATGAGACTTATTCACTATCATGAGAACAGCACAGGAAAGACTCACCCCATGATTCGATTACCTCCCACCAGGTCCCTCCCACAACATGTGGGAACTCAAGATGAGATTTGGATGCGGACACAGCCAAACCATATCTTTCCACCCCGGCCCCTCCCAAATCTCACGTCCTCAAATTTCAAAACCAATCATGTCTTCCACCAGTTCCCCAAAATTTTAACTCATTTCAGCATTAACTCATAAGGCCACAGTCCAAAGTCTCTTCCAAGATAAGTGCCTTCCACTTATGAGCCTGTAAAATCAAAAGCAGGTTAGTTACTTCCTAGAAACAATGGGGGTAGTACAGGCATTGAGTAAATACAGCCATTCCAAATAGGATAAACTGGCCAAAACAAAGGGGCTACAGGCCCCGTGCAAGTCTGAAATCCAGCAGGGCAGTCAAACCTTAAAGTTCTAAAATTATCTCCTTTGACTCCATGTCTCACATCTAGGTCACACTGATGCAAGAGGTGGGTTCCCATGGTCTTGGGCAGCTCTGCCCCTGTGAGTTTGCAGGGTACAGCCTCCCTCCCTGCTGCTTTCACAGACTGGTATTGAGGGTCTGTGGCTTTTCCAGGCACACAGTGCAAGCTATCAGTGGATCTACCATTCTGGGGTCTGGAGGACAGTGGCCCTTTTCTCACAGCTACACTAGGCAGTGTCCCAGAAGGGACTCTATGTGGAGTTCTGACCCCACATTTCCCTTCTGCACTGCCCTAGCAGAAGTTATCCATGAGGGCCCACCCCTGCAGCAAACTTTTGCCTGGGCATACAGGCATTTCCATATATCTTCTGAAATCTAGGCAAAGGTGGCCAAACCTCAGTTATTGACTTCTATGCAACTACAGGTTCAACACCACATAGAAGCTGCCAAGGCTTGGGGCTTTCACCCTCTGAAGCAACAGCTTGAGCTGTACCTTGGCCCCTTTTAGTCATGGCTGGAGTGACTGGGATACAGGGCATCAAGTCCCTAGACTGCACACAGAATGGGGACCTGAGGACTGGCCCACGAAACCATTTTCTCCTAGACCTCTGGGTCTGTGATGGGAGGGGCTGCCAAGAAGACCTCTGACATGTCCTGGAGACATTTTCCCCACTGTCTTGGGGATTAACATTTGGCTCCCCATAACTTATGCAAATTTCTGCAGTTGGCTTAAATTTCTCCTCAGAAAGTGGAATTTTCTTTTGTATAACATTGTCAGGTTGTAAATTTTCCTATCTTTTATGCTCTACTCCACTTATAAAACAGAGTGCCTTTAACAGCACCCACGTCATCTCTTGAATGCTTTGCTGCTTAGAAATTTCATCCACCAGATACCCTAAATCCTCTCTCTCAAGTTCAAAGTTCCACAAATCTCTAGGGCAGGAGCAAAATGCCACCAGTCTGTTTGCTAAAAGATAACAAGAGTCACCTTTGCTCCAGTTCCCAACAACTTCCTCATCTCCATCTGAGACCACCTCAGCCTGGATCTTATTGTTCCACAATTTTAGGTATCTTTTCAGCAGCTCCCCACTCCTGGTACCAATTTACTGTATTAGTCCATTTTCACACTGCTGATAATGACTATCTGAGACTGGGCAATTTACAAAAGAAAGAGGTTTAGTTGGACTTACAGTTCCACATGGCTGGAGAGGCCTCACAATCATGGCAGAAGGCAAAGAGGAGCAAGTCACAAATTACATGGATGGTGGCAGGCAAAGAGAGAGAACTTGTGCAGGGGAACTCCTCTTTTTAAAACCATCAGATCTCATGAGACTTATTCACTATGATGAGAATAGCATGGGAAAGACTTACCCCATGACTCAATTACCTCCCACCAGGTCCCTCCCACAACATGTAGGAACTCAAGATGAGATTTGGGTGGCGACACAGTCAAAGCATATCAGAAGTCATTCTTGAAAAGCAAATAGCATGGGATTAAGTAGAGTTAATCACATAATAATGCAGATTGGTGGGCAGAGTGAAGTGAGTGAGCTACTGAAGTGATTGTTTGCAAAGCAGTTCTGATGAGCATACCATGTTGTTGTTGTTGTTGTTGTTGTTGTTTTAATAAGGTAGATATTTTAGTTGGTTTGTGGTCTTAACTTCTCAGTATTGTTTAACACAAAGACTGGAATTTTTTTCCATGCTCAGACCTTGCAATATGTCTGACATTAATGTAGGCACTAAAGATAAAGACAAGTTCCTTGCCTTCAAGAAGCTTTTATTTTAGCAAGAAAAAATAAGCTTTAAATAAGACTTTACATGGATTAAATCTTTTGAAATGTAGGTTGCTAAAAAAATAAATCACTGCAATGAGTCATTAATGAAGACAATATAAGCAAATGTCTTTTCATAAAATGTCTAGTAGAGTGTCTAAGATCTAGTGTGTCTATGTGTCTAAGATCCTTCTCAACAGGAAGGATCCCTGAGAATATTCACTGGTTTCCAATGTTTGGGCTTGAAGGTAAAAGTAGGGATGGGGTAGTTTCGCCCATTTTCATTGACTTTGGAGGGATTTGTAGATTGTGTCTCAGATAATTTTAAGTCCCAGTGAGGTACTGCAGCAGTCTTTCAAAAAATTTTCAGGAAGACCCTGCCTCACCCTCTGAGTTTGTGAGGGCAAATGCGAGATGAAGCAATAAAAGTTATCAAGGTTATAATCTAAAAATTATTAACCTACTTAACCCAAATTGTCTAGGATTATAATCAGCAGAAATTGATGCCCTGGTTTTTGTAAGTGCTGCATCTTAGTAGGTTTGAGTATCAGAGATTCATGTTTAAGAATCACGCCTGGCCGGGCGCAGTGGCTCACACCTGTAATCCCAACACTTTGGGAGGCTGAGGCAGGTGGATCACCTGAGGTCAGGAGTTCAAGACCAGCCTGACCAACATGGAGAAAGCCCGTCTCCACTAAAAATACAAAATTAGCTGGGCGTAGTGGCACATGCCTATAATCCCAGCTACTTGGGAAGCTGAAGCAGGAGAATCGCTTGAACCTGGGAGGCGGAAGTTGTGGTGAGCTGAGATTGTGCCATTGCACTCCAGCTTGGGCAACAAGAGCGAAATTCCATCTTAAAAAAAAAAAAAAAATCATGCCTGTGTGATTTCCTTGATACAAGCCTTTGGATACCAAAGGGCCTGACTCCTACACTGCCCATGTAAGCAAGCCACATCATCAGGAGTTACAACCTAGAATTTTTGAAGTAGTAAAAGTTAAATTATTGAAGAATTATTATTGTAGTAAAAGTGAAATAAATCTGCTCAGAAAACTCCAAAAAGTCCAGGAAAACAAGGCAGTTTAACTGACGGAATTATGGTTTTGGCTCTGTCTGTGTGGCTCAGCTTTGACAGATCCTCAGCACAGATCCTCCATGAGCCAAAAACTCCTACTAAATTCTTCCCTCTCCTATCTCAAATCAAGCAGGTCCACATGCGTACTTCTCCCTTCCTGATTAAAACTGGCTTCATCTCCAGCATACCCATTTTAGAAACACCATCACACAAGGCTTACCAGGTAAACCTGCACTAATCTGTCTTGAAGGCTTAGGCCCATCATTTACTAATGTTAATGACCCTAAGTCAGCCCTTTATATTTTTGGTGCTTGATTTTTCTCACCTATGAAATAGAGGTAACTATAGTATCTAACTTGTACAATTGTTCTGAGATTTAAGTGAAAAAATGCATGAAATTAGTGTAGCATAGTAATGAAAAAATAGAGAACTATAAATTTTAGCTATATTATTATTACCATTCCTTCAACACATCTCTCCAACTTATCTCCCCTCAATTGCTTCTGACTCCAACAGAATTGTGACTGTTGTCACCTCACACCTTTTATTTTAACAGTTTTCTCACTGGCTTTCTTACCCCTTAGTTTTCCCTCTTTTTAATCTGAAACATAAGTAATAAAGTAATTATTCCCTGCTCTCAACTTCCCACCACATCAACTTCCTGGCTTATACGCATTCTTCTACCCCTCTTTCAACGTTTTCTGTAAACTGAATGCACTAAACAAAACTACGCACATTGTTAATTCACAAGTATTGGATTCATTTTGGTAGCTTTCAGCTGTAACCAATGGTTAGAAGAAGATGTACCCTGTGGGTCTTCTCTCCCACAGCCTGGCCACTCAGAATACACCAACATGAAAGCAAGACTCAGAGCTGACTCTGCTACTTACGCAAATAGTCACTTGACCCCTAACTTGCCATATGACCAGTTCTTTAAGCTCCGTGAAGGCTCATCTCTCTTAGCTTTTCAGGTGTCCCAACAGTGGTTGTTCTAGTTTGAATGTTTGTGCCTCCCCAAAATTCATATGTTGGAATATTAACCCCTAAGGTGATGGCATTAGGAAGTGGGGCCTTTTGGGAGTAAGGCCTTAGGCAAAGCCCTCAAACATGAGACTGGTGCCTATATAAAAGAGACCCCAGAAAGCTTCCTTGCTCCTCCCACCACGTGAGGACACAGGAAGAAGGCACCATCCATGAGAAAGTGGGCCCTCACCAGACACCAAATCTGTCAGCACCTTGATCTTATACCACTCAGACTCCAGAACTGTGAGAAATAAGTTCTGTTGTTTACAAGCTACCCAATTTACAGTATTTTAGTCTAATGTACTTTAATTGAATGGACTAAGATAGTGGCCTGAATGGAAAATTCACGTGAAGTAGATACTAATAGAAGAATTTAATTATCCTTCTGTTCAGGGTTTCACAACAATATCCTCTGATAAACAATGGAACACAGGAAAGATTCAGAATTCTAAACCTCTGATGCCTTTCCAAAGGATGTGGTCTGTTGGACTTACTAGGTTGCTGTGTCTTGTTTAAGCACCAGTTCCCATGCCTATACAAATTTCTAGCCTGTGAGCCCTCATTTCACAGATTAAAAGTAATATCTAACCTCCATTATACTAATTAACAAGGCAACTGATATTAATTAAAATAAAGAAGTGAAACATTCTGAATGCCCAGGACTCTGGTCTTTGGGCCTCTACTCAGAAATTTTCATGTACTAACTAACCATCCCTGGAGTGCATATTCCTGATTAAGGTACCTAACATGTTAATAACGGACCTTAAAGTATAGATTAAGTTGACTACCACCTTCTATGCTGGGTATTTTAATAGCACTGCAGGCCAGGCATGGTGGCTCGCACCTGTAATCAAGTAGATTACTTGAACTTAGGAGTTCAAGACCATCCTGGGCAACATAGCAAAACCCCGTCTCTACAAAAAATACAAAAATTACCCAGGCACAGTGGCTCACCTGTAGTCCCAGCACTTTGGGAGGCTGAGGCAGATGGATCACTTGAGGTCAGGAGTTCAAGATCAGCCTGGCCAACATAGTGAAACCAAGTCTCTACTAAAAATAAAATAAATAAATAAATAAATAAATAAACAAATAAATAAATAAATAAAAAATATTCAAGTGTGGTGGCATGTGCCTGTAATCGCAGCTACTTAGGAGGCTGAGGCAGAAGAATCACTTGAACGTGGGAGGCAGAGGTTGCAGTGTGCCAAGATCGGGCCACTGCACTCCAGCATGGGCGACAGAGAAAGATTTCATCTCAAAAAAAAAAAAAAAAATAGCTGATCCTGGTGGCATGAGCCTGTATTCCCAGCTACTTGGCTGAAGAGGGGAGAATCACTTGAGCCAGGGAAGTTAAGGTTGTGGTTAGCCAAGATCGTACTACTGCACTCCAGCCTGGGCGAAACAGTGAGACCCTGTCTCAAAAACTCCAAAAACAGCAGAATATAATATCTAACTTTACCTCCCCCTATTTCCCAACACACACATTCATCTAGAGCAGTTTCTCAATCTGGACACTACTGATCTTTTGGACTGGATAATCCTCTGTTGTGAAGGGATGACCTGTGCATTATAAGGTGTTTAGCACACCGCTGGTGTCTATCCGTGAGATGCCAGTAGCATCCCTCCCCAGTAGTGATAAACAAAATGTCTACAAACGTCTACAGACATTGACAAGAATCACATGCTCGTAAAATCACCCGTTGTTGAACATTACTGCCCTACAGCGTGGCTGACCCCCTAAAGCCGTCCCCACCTACCAGGCTATTTTTATTTCTTAATTTTACTTATAATGGTCCCCAGTCTTAGAAGATACCTTCTCCACTGTGCTACTCAAATGTGACCCACGCTTTAAGACAAGACAGCAACAAGAATTTCAAAAAGCAAATGAAGCTCTCAGAAGTGATTTATTCGGTCCATGTAAATGTGGGCTACAGATTTTCATAGATGGCACAGTTCTAGGGATTTACACTTTCTCATTCTTTCTACTTATCTCATTTAAGTTATCTGCCTGGCCCTATGATAATTTACATTAATACTGAATAATAAGTTTTAATTCATAATAAGCCTAATAAGCTTTATAATAAGCCTAAATCATCCTTCCATGGAATTGTCCACTATGATGTCCATATTGACCTCTTCCTTTTCAGGAGAAGTTTTATGCTATGAAGAAAACTAAAGAAATTCAATACAACTCTAGTACTAAAATTTCTCACAACTTAATGACTCCTGTTAACAGAAGCAAAATATTAAAACAGTGTACTACAGTCATCTATTCTTTAAAATAGTCACAGAAATCATGTTATTAGACTGGCAAAAAACAAAAAACAAAAAAAAACAATGCTCACCTGGGTCAACATGAGCCATCCTGCAATTTTTGAAAGACCAAAGACCACATAAAACAGAGTTCTTTTTTTTGTTGTTTGTTTGAGACAGTGTCTTGCTGTGTCACCCAGGCTGCAGTGCAGTGGCGCAATCTGTGCCACAACTTCACCTCCTGGGCTCAAGCAGTCCTCCCACCTCAGCCTCCTGAGTAGCTGGGACCACAGGCGCATGCCACCACACTCAGCTAATTTTTATATTTTTAGTAGAGACAGAGTTTCGCCATGTTGACCAGGATGGTCTTGCACTCTTGTCCTCAAGTGATCTGCCTGCCTCAGCCTCCCATAGTGCTGGATTATAGGCGTGAGCTACCACATCCAGCCAAAGACAAGGTTCTTAACAACTCTTGTGTGAATGTTCTTTTACACAGCAGATATAAACCTGTTTGTAATAGACAAAGGGTACATACAGGTGATAATTTTTCTTTGAACTACTAATTCTCTTTTTTTAACTCTCTATAGTTCCTAAAAATAGACCCTATCATATTAAATCAAGAACATCATAAGTAAATGTTGGCAAAATACAAAGTTAGGTGAACAGTGGCTGTTCTCAGCAAGGCTCAATAAACATAGTAGGAGCTATAAGAAATTAATTATTAATAAAGCAGAGTGAAAATGTAGTGATATATCTGTGCATATTTATAAATGTGGGGTTAAAGTATTTATAAGAGATTCTACCTGAGTCTAGTTTATAACATGTAAGATTTTAGTTTTCCCTAAAATACAATTGAGATAAAAATTTAGCAATACTTTGTTTTTTTTTTTTTTTTTTTTTTTTTTTTTTGAGACGGAGTCTTGCTCTGTCACCCAGGCTGGAGTGCAGTGGCCGGATCTCAGCTCACTGCAAGCTCCTCCTCTCGGGTTCACGCCATTCTCCTGCCTCAGCCTCCCGAGTAGCTGGGACTACAGGCACCCGCCACTTCGCCCGGCTAGTTTTTTGTATTTTTTAGTAGAGACGGGGTTTCACCGTGTTAGCCAGAATGGTCTCGATCTCCTGACCTCGTGATCCGCCCGTTTCGGCCTCCCAAAGTGCTGGGATTACAGGCTTGAGCCACCGCACCCAGCCTAGCAATACTTTGTTAAGACACGACCTTCATATTTATTTTATCTCAAAAAATTTTTAACAGGACAAAAAGCACTTTCCAAACTGAATTATATATATATTAGGAAAATCCATATATGTGTAAAGATCTTTATTAACTATTAGAGTTTTTGTAAATATAAATTATGTCCATTGATTATCTCACTCCTTTACTTTTCCAGTTGAAATAATTCTACTTCTCCTTTTTTCTAGGATTATATCAAACACTTTACAGTGCTTCAGCAAAGCTATACACCCCCTTCCCCAAAAGAAGAAAATTTCCTTTTAGATAATAGGGCATTTTCAAAAGAAAAGGAAAGGACAAAAGAACTTAATACTTATCACGTTCCTACTGTGTTCAGTTCTATGTAAGATGCCTTCAAAAATGCTTAAAACCTTACAATGATCATCAGAGAGAGAGGCAGTATTACATTCAGTTTATAGACAGAAAAATGAAGTCTCAGAGAATTTAAGAATATTGTCTAATCTCTTAAATGGAAAATGTGGAATTCGACTCAAGCATATCTGAGTGCAGTCTTTGGTGTTTGAACTACTCATACTGCTCATCAGTTTTCTCCTTCTTGGCAAAAGAATCTTGACTATAGTGGTCAGTTGGGTTCACCTAGTTCAGTTATCTATATATGAAATAATACCCCAAATATTCCCTTTTCTAGCATTTTATGAGATATGCAAAACTCTAATTGATAATGAAAATAATAATCCCAAGTATTAATAAGGTACATGTGGATAAGTCTATTAAAATTTCTATATATATGAATGCATTAAACAAATAGATCATATGCATAGCATTCATGATAAGTATTCGGTAGATAAAAATGAGGATCTGAATAAACTTCCATGTCCTTCTCACAGTGGAACTGGTAAAACACTTTAGCTGGTAAAACAGTAACTGGTAAAACACTTAGTCATACTAATGGCTAAGAAAATATTCTGTTCTGGTGTTAATTTCTCTTTTATTTAGCATCTTGTTTTTCTTTAGTGGGCACTTCACTGGTTTTGTGTAATCCTAATCTACTATGAACACTGATTTCTTGAGTATCCAGATCTTATTTTCAGAATCTAGTTTTTCACATGCTGAAAGTTCAAGTATGAGATCCATCATTACACTGCAATAATATTTACTCATAATGAAAATATTTGCCAATCACTATGTTAAATATCTTGCATTTACCATCTTATATCCTATTTACAAAACCTTGCAAGGTAGATATTTTTACTTCCCTTTCGTAGTTGAAGAAACTCAAGCTTATGGGGATTTTGTAAATTCTAAACTCACACAGTTGGGAAACAGTGAACTGTAATTCAGATGCAGACCGTCTAATTCTAAGCTGCATACTCAACCACCTTACAGCTGAGGAGGGAATGTTGTTCTAATAACAAGCTTTGCAAAATGTCAGCTGCATGCTTTACATGCTAACCAAGAGTACATTCTTCCTCTGTTTATGTGGTTTTCTGAGCTCTGGGTAAGGCAACTATTCTCTGTGCCACAAATAAAAGTGTTTTATTCAGTTTTTCCTGAAGGAAATAAGGCTAATGCTGTTTTCTATGGAGAAAAGCATAATTTCCAAATTAGTTATTACCTTGAAAATGGATGATTCATTGGGCGAGCATTTCCTATACCACAGCATTACATGTTTTCCAATTATACTGTTCAGGAGAGGTTCTTAGTTAATTCTTAGTTCTATCTAGAGGTTATATTTTTATTCATTTATCAATTTTATCAATGTATATATTTCATACAATTATTTAATTAAATAGTACAACTTACATAGCTAACATCACCTGAAGAGCATAATGTAAAATAATTTTAGCTATATAAAATAAATTGAGTTACACAGAACTTAATTTCACCTTAAGTCCAACTTGTCCTAAATTGAACGATATTAAAGAGCCCTAAAAAATGCTTTAAGTGGTGATTTGAACTTCTAATGGAAATGTTATAATTTGCATACTGAAAAATATCTAATTGTACAAGGATGGTTTCTGTGACCTCTTTTCAATATGCTATATTGAGTTTCCCAAGAAAAAGGAAGAAGAAGGATTTTGCTAATCTGTCTGTATATCTCACCTGGTTCCTGCTGAAAGCAGTGACAGGCGCTTGTAAAAATATAATTCTGAAATATTACGAAGCTAGCTGGCCTACCTGAGCTCCAATTCACAAACTCAATTTTCTCAACACCTTCTAAAACCAACTACACTAGCTGATTTTCAAAGCAAGAAAAATTAGTCTGACAGTCTATATGCCTAGAGGAATCATCATGCAATACTTATTGGGTTTGCAGTAGAAATTTACCCAGTGGATATTGAGTCAATATTTCTTTTCTAAATATTTATAAAGGGGTATGTTAGAAGTCATATGTAAGAGATTTATCATAATACAAAATTTAATAGACACATGGGCATGCTTTAGCCAAAATGTACACACTTGGCTATGGATAAATACATCTACTATTTACAGTTAAATATTTCCTCTACCTGGAGAGATTCCTGTTCTGGAAGGCACTTTAGAACATGAAGTATTAATATTATTTCTAAAAATAGGGTGAGTAGAGTGACAATCTTCTAAAATCCCTGCCAGGAATAAGAGAAATGCTAAATGTAGATTGAGAAACCCCATCTTATTTGGGAGATTAAAACATATCTGTATAAATTATTGGAGACATAGCAACTTTCCACCACAAACTAGTTGTTACATTTTCAAATTCTATACTTCCTGTGTGTTACTTTGTAATGCACTTTTGTAATCACAGTATCTTTCACAACCTTTTCCAAGTTCCAAACAACTTCTATTTACATAACTTGATAAAGATCAGTAAAATTGACTCACTAGCTAAAAGGGATAATCATAGAATAATAGACAAAACAAGATAAAAAGCAGAAATTCAGTGTATTCTAATAAAAAAGAAAGAATGCTCTTATTTAGGTTTCAGAGCACTAAACCCAAGTGTCATATAGCATAAATTCTAATACTTAATGTTAATCTATAACTTTACATTGTCTTTCTCATGCATGAATATGTCATCCTTATAGCCTTTCTTGAGGACAGTATTATTGTTATATCTATTTTATAAAGGAGTAAACAATAATTAAAAGCATTGAAGTGGTTCAGGCATGGTGGTTTATTGCTCTAATCCCAGCACTTTGGGAGGCTAAGGCAGGCGGATCACTTGAGGTCAGGAGTTCAAGACCTGCCCTGCCAATATAGTCACTTGAGGTCAAGAGTTCAAGATGAGCCCAGCCAACATGGTGAAACCTTGTCTCTATTAAAAAATACAAAAAGTAGCTGTGTGTGGTGGCAGGCACCTGTAATCGCAGCTACTTGGGAAGCCGAGGCAGGAGAATTGCTTGAACCCAGGTGGCAGAGGTTGCAGTGAGCCAAGATCACACCACCGCACTCCAGCCTGGGCAACAGAGTGAGACTCTGTCTTAAAAAAAGAATTGAAGTGTTTCACAGGAATTGAACTCAGGTCTCAGACTAGATCCTTTGCACTTTCTAAGGCAAGCCTCATCAAAAAGCCCCATCAAAAAGGAGCATAAAGCATTGCTTAGGAATGAAGATAAATCAATAAAAACACAAATCAAATTGCACTTTAGGGAACACAGCTGTTGTATTTTATGATTATTTTGTGGTTCTATAAAACAAGATCATCCCCATATTTCTTCATATGCCAGTCTAATAGTAATAAATTTTGCCTCTTTGATTATAATTAATGCTATTAAATAATAGATTTAATTCCACTCTTTATAGATTTCTGTCTCAATGATAAACATGTTACCCTCATATTTGAAAGTTTCTAATTGCTGAGTAATACAGTAGGTGATACATTCCAAGACCCCCAGTAGATGCCTGAAAACATAGTACCAAATCTATTTGTTGTCAATCAATCAAAACACATTTCTGTTCATATTTCTACCCACAAGTTTACTGCCTTTTCCATCTCAACTAAGCACTTATCATGCACTGTGGCTGTAACTTTTGTAGTTTGAGGTGCGACAGCATAACTAGCATGAATTTCTTTCACTTTTCTCACTATTTCACAGATGGAAGATTTGTTCTTAGTAAACTTAGCAACCTCAGTATATGATTTTGTTTTCTTTCCGTATTGAGAACTTTTACCTTTTCTCTTAAAGGAAGCATTTTGCAGCTTATCTTTGGCATATTTGAATTGTCAGCATCACTACTCTTGTGCTTTGGGGCCATTATGAAGTAAAATAAGGCTACTTGAACACAAGCACTGGGATACCAGGACAGTCAATCTGATAGCCCAAATGGCTACCAAGTGACTATCTGGTGGAGAGCATATATGGTGCAGATACACTGGACAAAGGGATGATTTACATCCCAGGGAGAACAGAGCAGAATGACACAAAATTTCAAAATGCCATTTAAGGGCATACAATTTGAAACTTGTCAGTTATTTCTGGAATCTTTCCATTTAATATTTTTGGACCACAGTCGACCACAGGTAACTGAAACCATGGAAAGCAAAACCACAGGTGAAAGAGTACTTCTGTAGTCATTGACCACGGAAGAAGCAGAAAAACAAGGCCTGTCTTAAGATTTTTAGCAAAAAAACCATTTTTTATACATGCAATATTTTTGTATATGCAATGTTTTTGCAATTACAATATATGTAATACTACTCTCCCCCATCTCTAGGTATATTTTAGCAATAGCTATATCACAAGGTCTAAATAAAGTCTAAATCCATCAACAAAATTAACACAGTAGTCTATCTGCCTTTTTATTTTTATAAAATGAACATAATGGAATTTAGGCCTTACACAGAGATTTCTGGAATGCCATGAACCTAAACAACTTGATTTTTAATTGATACTAACAGGATGCTTTTGCAGTAGAATGCAGCATGATTGACTACTTGTTATTTGGTTGTTGTTGTCGTTTATATCTTTTATTGACACAATGGTACATATTTTGGAAGTATATGTGACATTTTTATACATGTACACAATGCATAATGATCAAATCAGGGTAACTGAGATATCCATCGCTTCAGATATTATCTTTTCTTTGTGTTGAGAGCATTCTGATTTTTTCTTCTAGCTATTTAGAAACATAGGACAAATTATTGTTAACTATAATCTCCCTACTTTACTATCAAATACTAGAACTCATTCTAACTCATAAAAATGATATTTTGTACCCATTAACCAACTTCTCTTCATCCTCCTACCCCTATCGTTTCTAGCCTCTGGTACCATTAATCTACTTCTTAACTTTATGAGATCCACTTTTTAAACTCCCACATATAAGTGAAAATCTGTAACATTTGACTTTTTGTGCCCAGCTTATTCTCTTAACATAATGACCTCTTGTTACATCCATGTTGCTGCAAATGGCAAGACTTCACCCCTTTTTATATAGCTGAATAATATTCCATTTGTATATGTACCACACTTTCTGTATTCATTCATCTATTGATGAACACTTGGATAGATTTTATATCTTGGCTTATGTGAATATTGCTGCAATAAACACATACTGAATTTATTTTTGAATATAGATCAGATGGATCTATTCTCTTTCACACCTGAAACAGTTTGAGTAAGCCACAAATTAGTCCTTTGAAATTATACAGTTTGCTCCTTTTTGACCTCTTCTGTATTAAGTACCTCATTTATATTCCTACAAACTCATGTGTATGTGTACACACACAAAATCTGATTGTCTAACAATTTTATCTAAACCTCAGTACTTTTCTTTCTTCTTTTTGAGCAATTTCATCTCCAGTTGTTACAATTTCACCATCTACTTTTAAATCTACATCTCTTGCCTTGTGTGATGATTAACTTTATGTCAACGTGACTGAGCCACGGGATGCCCAGATATCTGGTTAAATATTATTTCTAGGTGAGTCTGTGAGAGTGTTTTCCATAAGAGATTCACATTTGAATTGGTAAACTGAGGAAAGCAGACAGCCCTCCTCAATGTGGGTGGGCATCATCCAACCCATCCAGAGCCCAAATAGAACAAAAAGACAGAGAAAAGTTAAATTCATTCTCTCTCTCTCTCTCTCTCTCTGCCTCTGCCTGACTGCTTGAGCTGAGACATTGGTCTTTGCCTGTCCTTGGACTGGGACTTACACCATCAGTGCTCCCTGTTCTCAGGCCTTTAGACTCAGACTGAAATTTACATTATTGGCTTTCCTGAGTCTCCAGTTTGCAGATGGCAGACCGTGGGAACCTCTCAGACTCCATAATCACATGAGCGAATTCTTTACCATAAATCTCATTCAACACACACACATGTGTGTACATATATATATATATAGAGAGAGAGAGAGACAGAGAGAGAGATAATAGAGAGAGAGAGAGAGAGAGAGACAGAGAGATAGTAGATGTATTGATATAGGCAATGAATATAATGCCTTGCAAGATGAAGGAAGGAATCTGAGACAGGTGGTAAAACATGTGTAATAGGAATAATGATTCACAGTAGAGACCAAGGGAAAATCAGGAGACTGTTAAATAAAGCTGAGAAGTTGTTTTGAGTCTATAGGGAAAGATCTTGAATACCAAAATAAGATAGTTGAATACTCAAACAAGATATTTGTATCTTACTCTTTGGATGTTGGGACCATTGCAAGTTTTGGAAAGAGTGAAATAACCAGATTTTAATTTATGGAATGTAACCATGACATCATGAAAGGTAAAAGGATGGGGAAAAAGCCTGCGCTCAAGGTGGATGAATAGTAGGAAACTTGGTGAAGTGAGGTGGGAAATGGTGAGGGCTGAATTATGGACGTGACAGTGGAAATGGTGAGAAAATGAAGGCAGCAACACTGTGGAAGTGGAAGTAACGAGACTGGAAATTGATTAGATGAGGAGGGTGAAAGAAGGGAAAGCGGACAATTTGAAATTCTGAGATTTCAGACATGTGCAATTGAGACTGTGATAATGCCATAAAATGAAATATGAAACACAGAAGGAAGAGTGGATATGGGGAGAAGAGGAGGACTTTGATTCTGGATATGAGACATTTGATCTGCTTCTGGGAATATTCATGTTATGGAGGTCCAGCTGAAAACTAGACACATAGATCTGGAGTTAAGGAGAACACATAAAGAGTGTGTGTGTGTGTGTGTGTGTGTGTGTGTGTGTGTGTGTGTGTGTGTGTGTTTATATATTCATTTTCTCTTATCCTCACATTTTGAAACCCTGGCTAACTAGAATGTCATCTAAGAAACTCTCCTCAATTTCTTGAGTCAGAACGATTGTCCTTTTCATCTTTTCTTCATTACTCTTCATTTACATCTCTGCCATGGTACCTATTTATATACAATTTTAAATGATATGAGGTACACAGTTCAACTCACAGACATTCATTGATGGCTTCCTCTGTACCAGGCCAGTATTAGGAGGAAAAAAATGAGTCAGACAGTGTCTCGCCTCAAAAATTTACAAACTAAACACTGAACTATGGCAGGCAGATTTTGTACCATAAAAAGGATACAAACAAGGTGCTGTGAAGGCTTAAATGAAGTAAATCTTTATTATGTCTGTCTTTTCCACAAAAGGTCAAAAACTATTCCTCATTCTCTCTCTGTTTCTTTCTCTCTCACACACACAGACACACCCTACAACCACTGTGTGTGTCACACAGTAAATATTTTTTGATGCTAATTATTTAACTCAGTAAGTCAATCAAAATAGATTTACTGCATGTTATAGACTGAATTATATTCCTGCAAATTTCATATGTTGAAATCCTAAAAAAAAACACCCAATCCCTAGTACCTCAGAGTATAACTATATTTGGCGATATAACTACATTTGGAGATAGCTACTCTCTGAGGTACTAGGGATTGAGTGGGTCTTTTAGGATTTCACATTTGAAATGGTAGACTGAGGAAAGCAGATGCCCCCCTTCAATGTGGGTGGGCATCATCCAACCCATCCAGAGCCCAGATAGAACAAAAAGGCAGAAGAAAGCTAAATTCTCTCTTTCTCTCTCTCTCTCTCTCTCTCTCTCTCTCTCTCTCTCTGCCTGACTGCTTGACCTGAGACAGTCATTAAAGAGGTGATTAAGTTAAATTAGGTGGGGGCCTACTCCAGTTTGACTGGTGACTTTATAAGAAGCGGAAATTTGAACACACACATAGACACCAGGGATGTGGCACACTGAGGAAGACTAGATGAGGACTCAGCAAGAAGGCAGCTATCTTCAAGCCAAGGAGAGAGGACTCAGAAGGAACCAAACCTGCCAACACCTTGACCTTGGATTTCTGGACTCAAGAACTGTGAGAAAATAAATGTCTATTATAAAACTAACACACAGACAACTATCTAGAAAATGAGCACATAATTTTAAAATAGGCTATTTAATTTATATAGGTCTATACATTGTAAAAGCAAATATAACGCTCTGACTGGGTGAGGTTTACATAGCCACAAAGGAGAGTTACAACATTGTGTATGTGGAAACATAGGTTGGATCAGGAAAGCCCTATCATTTTGCTACAATGAACTTCCTTGCTATTTATCCCCTACACTGGGCTTTAAGTATTTAAGTTGCTGATTGTGTTTGTTTGCTTGTTTAATCTGACAAACACAATAAAAATCATTTTCTCATACACTGTAGAAAATGTGTGTGTGTGTGTGCATGCATGTGTGTGTGCATGCGTGTGTGTGTGCATGTCTGTATACTTGACTGTACATTCCATAAGGTGAGATTAGCTTGACATTTCATTTAATCTATGCCATCATAATGAAGATAAGTGCATCATTCTAGTAGGCATTTTAAAACACTGAAGCAGTTTGAATAACATCCCCTTTTGTAACTTTCTTGGTTATTAATAGTTTTGTGCTTTGTTTCCAGTTTGAGCTCATCAGATCACTAAAATTTATACTTTATGTAGATCTGAATTTGAACTTTCTTTGAGAGTACATTCCCATGAAATCTTCCTAAATTGATGCTACAATGATAATTATTAGATTTTTATTGCTATGACCTTTTCGTTTTTAGACAGGCCTCACTCTGTTGCCCAGGCTGGAGTGCAGCAGCACAATCTCAGCTCACTGCAACCTCTGCCTCCCAGGTTTGAGTGATTCTTGTGCCTCAGCCTCCCAGATAGTTGTGATTACAGGCGTACACTGCCACACTCAGCTAATTTTTGTATTTTTAGTAGAGACGAGTTTTCACCATGTTGGCCAGGCTGGTCTTGAACTCCTGACCTCAAGTGATCCTCCCACCTCAGCCTCCCAAAGTACTGGGATTACAGGCATGAGCCACCGCACCTGGCCTGCTATGTCCTTTTAAAATACACAGGCATAACTTTCAGGTTTCTTGTTCAAATTAAATAAATAAGTACAAACCTACTGCTTCATTGCACAACCTATGTTATAGTCTATGCCATAGAAAGAACGTTAAACAACATTACCTACAGTGAACAAAATATAAAATAAAACAAATTAGTTGTAAATAAAACTAAACAAATTATCAAATGAATGATATTAAATTATCATTAGGATTTCTGCTAGCACTTTGGGAGGCCGAGACGGGCGGATCACGAGGTCAGGAGATCGAGACCATCCTGGCTAACACGGTGAAACCCCGTCTCTACTAAAAAATACAAAAAACTAGCCGGGCGAGGTGGCTGGCGCCTGTAGTCCCAGCTACTCGGGAGGCTGAGGCAGGAGAATAGCGTAAACCCGGGAGGCGGAGCTTGCAGTGAGCTGAGATCCGGCCACTGCACTCCAGTCTGGGCGACAGAGCGAGACTCCGTCTCAAAAAATAAAATAAAATAAAATAAAATAAATAAATTATCATTAGGATTTGACAAACTAGTAGACTTAGACACTGTCTACGATCATTGAAAATAAAGAGGTATACTCACTCATATGAGGTTCAAATCAGAGGCCAAAACTTCATTAGCACCATGTCCTGGCTACACAGGACAGATGTTTATGAGCAGCAGATACCATTGTCAAAATTCTCAATTGACTTTGCAAATCCATTAGTTGATATGATAAATTATTAAAGAAAACACAAAATAAACAAACCTAGCACCACTGAATTGACTGTTAATTCCCTTTCTTAATTATAATAGTTGTGCAAAAAGCAACAGATTTAATTGCCACGCCATTAATTTATTTCAGTCATTAAAGCAGTATAAATAAAACCATGTTAGCAGTTAAAGTAGTTTGTTCAAATGATGACGATCCTTCCAATTAAGCTGTCAACTAATAGAAAGAACATTCATGGGACCCACATTTCTCCATTTCTAAATGAAGCTGGTCAGGTTCATTCCAAAGGGTTCTACGGGTTTTTCTCTGCACATAGGCACAAAGCCAAGCTGGTGAGTGGGGCTGAACGCCAGCCTGAGCCTACTCCCTAAGCCATGCATCTATTGGCCTTTGGAAGCCCAGAGGAGGTGCTTTTGAGTAACACACAAAGGAGCCCTGTGCCCTCTCAGCCCTAAGGCTGCCACTATTTTCTTCGATTGAATGATGCTACAAATTCCACTTATTCTTAGAATCCCGTCTAACAAATATCTAAATAGAATGTGACTCATGAATAATTTAACCATAAGATTCCTTTGAACATGATTTAAATATTAACAATTGAAAATAATTTTTAAAATTGAATGACTAACTTTTTAGAAAGATAAATTTTACCTTCTAAATATTTTCCAAACCTTAAACTGTCAAACTTTGATTTCACAAATTAGTAGAACAGAAAGGCAATTAGTGGACTAAAAAGATATTATCTCAATGACAAACTAATCATCTCAAGATTGCTCAAAATTAAAGATCAAGAAGTAATCTCTGCCCTACAGTTTCTAACATTTTGCAACAAACTAAGCTTCTCAACATTTGAAACAAGTAAAGCAACAGAGTATCAGATTATGACTGCTACTTTCCTTCTATCTATGCCCTTTATCATGAGAGCCTAACCATGAGAAAAATTCAGAATCATGAGAATAAACTATGTGCCAATTAAATATTAAGATAGTTTTAAAATGATACTTCATTAAAGAAGCAAATGGCAATATTTCTTTTTTTCCTTCAACTTTTGAGTTCAGGGGTACATGTGCAGGATGTGTAGGTTTGTTAAATAGGTAAACATGTGCCATGGGCAAATAGAGATACTTCTTTTCAGTCATTCTTTATTTTGAAATTCTTTTTTAAAACTGTTAATCAGGTTAATCATCTAAAGAAAAAGTTTCCAACCCTTTCCTGGATAGTAATATATTTTGCAAGGAGAAAAAAGTGGTTGTCTGAATCACCATTCTACATTTATCCAAAGGGTACGTATCATTTTAGCATTTGCTATATAACTTGGGACAAGTAAGGAAAAAGATTGACTACTTGTGAGCATAGCCCTTTAGAAGCGTTTTTGATTCCCTGGGAAACCCAAATTCTTGTAATTTATCAGAATTGTTATAAGAGCAGCAGAATAATATTTTGTTTCTTTCACTCCTCAGCCCCACTGAATTTTGCTAACAAGTTGGAACTTTGAGTTATTTTGGCTCAGAGGGCATTTTTTAGGATGGAAGTGCATTGCTTATTATCCTTTTATTCTTCAGTTCTCTCTTGGGCTTCCTAATCACAAAATATTCATTTAACTGCCATTCTCTTCATCATTAACAGATCAGGTAACTTTAAATAGTTCTGTATTCTTAAGCAAAGGGAATGTGGTCATTGTGGGCACCTGTATAAATGTTAGTTTTTAAAGCTTCATCAGATAGAACCAAAAATAAACTACAGAGTGCAGACCACATCTCAGAGGTTTAATTAAAACTCAATTAATCACATTATATGGATTGAGTGAAATAAATCATCTGTGATAAAAATATATGTGTTCATATGTTTTAGCCAAAAAAATAAAATTCTTGCTTAAAGCAAAAGTTTAATGAATTCAAGTATATATTTATATGATGCTATCTTAAAAATAGCAATGATGCAGCTATTACTTGTGTGAGTTTTTATCATCTATCAAGAATTCTATGAATACATTCCGGTACACATGTCCCTTCGGTTTTATTTTGATTTTGATTCTCTTAGCTAAGGATAATAACATTATTACCCCTATAAAAATTGTATATGTTCATTATAAGTAATCAAAAACAAAACCATGTAGTACAAAGGAAAATATTCTTAAATTCCTTAAAATCTCAACATTTAGAAATTATTTTCTGAAAGTTTATTAACACTGTGGACATTTTTCCTATGTACAGACAGAGAAGAAAAGGTAGAAATATATATAGATAATTGATTGTCCCACTTGTTAAAAAGATAAGGCAGTCAAGTTGCTAAGTAAATTTATATTAAACTTACAGCCTGGAAAATTGTCTTGAAAGATAAATATTTTAGTTTCAAGAGCAAGGCACTTAATACACACAGAAGTTTTTTCATTTTCCAATGATCTGGACTTCGAGATTCAAGAGGCAAAGCCATCAAGAAACAAGTTATAAAGTTTGCACCATAAACAGGAAGTTTAATTACTTTTGAGAAACTGAATCCTGCCAAGTATCATGTGAACTGAGCTTGGAAGCAGATCCTTCCACACTGGAACCTTGAGATGACTGCAGCCTCTAACTAACACCTTGATTGTGGCTTTCTGAGAGACCCTGAGCCAAATGACTTAACAAAACTACACCTGAATTTCTAATCCACAGAAGCTGCTAGACAGTAAATGTTATTTAAGCCATTAAACTTTGGGGTAATTTGGTATATAGCAGCAGCAAACTAATCTATCATCCACTACATCAAAACCTAAAATGAGAAACTGGAATTAAATAATATTGAATTAAAATTCTCTTACAGAAATGTATGCATGGATTGGACTCCCTATAATCATGTTTATATCCTTATTTTTTCCATTTCATTTTAGATCATTTCATTAAATCTATTCACTATTTTACTGATTCTGTTTTCAGCTGTGTATATGTTCTTTTTATTGCTTCTAATATGTTTTTCGTGTCCACACTGTTTTCTTTTTTATTCCATTTTGTTTATAAGCTCTTCCAGCTTACTTCCACCCATTCTGTTTTCTTTATGATATTATTTTGGAGATATTGTATTCTCTGCTTTTTTTTAAATAGAGGGAAATTATTTATCTTAACATCATTGAAAAATTATTTTTTCTGTCACTTTGGGTAATTCCCCTCACAATATATGCTCTTCATCTAGTTTTAATTATATTCATTTCCTCATTTTGCATTTGTATGCATAGGTACTGTGCTAGTCATTTCTAGTTATTACTTTTTAAATAAATGGATCTGCTATTTGTTCTAAAACTATATGAAGGAAGGGTTAGAATAGGTAACAGGCAATGAGTGTTCTGGGATATTACATAGTCTCTGCTTAAGGCTGAAAGTCTGTGTGCTCCCAAAATGCATGCATTGAAATCCTAAGCCCCAGTGATAATATTAGTGGGTGAAGTCTTTGGGAGGTGATTAGGTCATGAGAATGAAGTCTTCCTGAATGAGATGAGAGCTCTTATACAAAGAACTACAAACAGTTCTCTTTTCCATCCACCATGTTTCCATCCACAGACAGGAGACAAACACTTATGAACCAAGAAGCAGACCCTCATCACACCTGGAATTTGTTGGCACCTTGATATAGGATTCTCCATCCTCTAGAACTGTGAACAATACATTTCTGTTGTTTTGAAGCCACCCAGTCTATGGTATTCTGTTATAGCAGCCTAAATGTATCAAAAGACATTCTCCATTATTATACATCGTCCCCAGCAATATTCACCATCTCACTAAAACTGCTATTTTCTCTGCATTGGGGGCACATCTTTCCTCAATTTTTAGCACTCAAGTAAATAGTGTGTAATAAAGACACTCTTTAGCAGCGCTTCATCCACTTCACTTCCAACAAGAAGCCTAGTTCCCAGGTAATAAAACGTCATTTGTCCTGGGATCCGCCTTACTTGGTATTCCTTGGTGTCAAATTGAGTCACTCTAGGAACGATTCTAGTTTTCCTTACATAAAAATTACTGAATGCTCTTTTCAGAATTGTAACTATTTTTTTAGGACAAATATGTAACTTCCTCAAGGTTCAAGCAAGTATATGATGGCTCACAACATAATCGTCACAATATATGACCAATAAACAGCTCACGGTTTCTAATTTGGAATTGTGGCCATTTTTCAGGTCATTTTTTTCTCTAGTTATAATTCTTTTTATTGACTTTGTAGGAAAGAAATAAAGTTAAAAATTCCTTGACTCCATTATCAATAAATCAAGTTCTATTCTTAAAAATTAAAAGAAAAAAGAAGGTAAAGCAAGATGGGCAAATGGAAGCCTTCACCAATTGCCTCCTCACCCCATACATACACAGGAACAGTAAATTTAACAAGTATCTACACACACACAAAAGCACCTTCCTAAGAACCAAAATTCAGGTGAACAATCTCACAGCACTTGAGATCACTGGTGCTGTGATAACTGATGCTGTGATAATTTTGTATCACTGAAAGAACCACTGAAGAAGGTAAGAAAGACAATCTTGAATCACCAACATCATCCTTCCCCTATCCCCCTGCAGTGGCAGTGTAGCGTGGAGAATTTGTGCATTTGGGGGAGGGAGAGTGCATTGAGTGTGGGACCCTGCAATGAACTCAGTGCTGCTCTGTCACAGCAGAAAGCAACACTAGGCTAAACTCAGCCAACAACTCACCCATGGAAGGAGCATTTAGACCAGCCCTAGCCAGAGGGGAATTGCCGCTCATCCTAGTGGTTGGAACTCGAGTTTTGGCAAGTCTCACCACTGTGGGCTAAAGTGCTCTGGGGTTCTAAATAAATTTAATAGGAAGTCTAGGCCACAAGGACTGCAATTCTGAGGCAAATCCTAGTGCTATCCTGGGCTCAGAGCCAGTGGATGTAAGGGGTATGGAACCTAGTAAACATTTGTTTTAGGCAGCCAGGAAGGCTAAGGGAGTGCTTATGCCATCCCTCCCCCAATCCTAGGCAGCACAGCTTGTAGCAACAAAGTGGCTCTTTCCTTCTGCTTGAAGAGAGGAGAGGGAAGAATAAAGAGGACTTTGCCTTGCATCTTGGATACCATCTTCACCACAGAAGAACATGGCAATAGACAAGAGTTGAGCAGCCTAGCTCTTGTATAACATATCTAGACACACCCTGGGCCAGGAAGGAACCCATTGCCTTAAAGGAAAGGACCTAGTCCTGGCAGGATTCACTACCTGCTGACTAAACAGCCTTGAGCCCTGAAGAACCAGTAGCAATACCATAAGTAGTATGTCATGGGCCTGGGGAGAGACTCTGGGATGTGCTGGCTTCAGGTGAGACCACAGCACATTCTGAGGTATGGTGGCTACTGTGAGAGATTCCTTCTACTTGAGAAAAGCAGAGGGAAAATTTAAACAGACTTGGTCTTTCACCTTAGTTACCATCTCAGCCACGGTGAGCGAGAGCACCATGCAGGCTCTTAGGGTTCCTGATTCCAGGACTTGGCCCTTGGATGGCATTTCTGGACTTGCCCTGTGCTGGAAGGGAGTCCATTGCCCTAAAGGGTAAGTCCCAGACCTGACAGCATTCATGACAAGCTGACTGAAGAGCACTTGGACCTTAAGTGCATATCGGGGATAGCCTAGTAATACCTACCATTGGTCCGTGGTGGTGGTGACCATGGCAAGAGGCTCCTCTGCCTATGGAAAGGAGAGGAAAGAGTGGGAAGAACTTCATCTTATTCGGTAGAATAAAGAAGCAGGTAGATTTCTTAGGTTTTTGACTCTAGCCCCTGGCTTCTATATGGCATCTCTGGACCCACCTGGGGCCTGGGAGAACTCATCACCCCAAAGCGAAGGACATGAGCCTGGCTGACTTCACCACCTGCTGATTGTACAGGCTTAGGGGCCTTCAGCAAACACAGGCAGTAGCCAGGGAGTGGTTACGTCAGGCTTTAAGTGAGACACAGTGCTGTCCTGGCTTTAGGTATGACCCAGTACAGTCCCAGTGGTGGTAGCCACAGGGGTGCTTGTGTCATTTCACCCCCGAGCTCCAGGTGGCTCATAAAAGAGAAAGAGACCTTCTTTCTTTGGGAGAAAGCAAGGGATGGGGACAAGAGTGTCTGCCTGGTAATCCAGAGAATTCTTCCTAACCTTATCTAAGACTGACAAAGTGGTACCTCTATGAGTCTGCAGGAACCATAGCATTACTGGACTTAGAGTACCCACTGATACAGATATGGCATAGATCACAACACCCAAGTCCTTTCAAATACCTGGAAAGTCTTCCCAAGAAGAACGGGTACAAACAGACCCAGACTGCGAAGACTACAATAAATGCCTAACCTTTCAATACTCAGACACTAAAGAGTATCCACAAGCATCAGTACCATCCAGGAAAACATGATGTCACCAAATGAACTAAAAAAGGCACCAGCAGGCCGGGCGCGGTGGCTCAAGCCTGTAATCCCAGCACTTTGGGAGGTCAAGACGGGCGGATCACAAGGTCAGGAGATCGAGACCATCCTGGCTAACACGGTGAAACCCCGTCTCTACTAAAAAATACAAAAAAAAAAAAAAAAAAAAAGGCACCAGCAACCAATCCTGGAGAAACAGAGATATGTGACCTTTCAAACAGAATTCAAAATAGCTGTTTTGAGGAAACTCAAAGAAATTCAAGATAACACAGAGAAGGGATTCAGAATTTTATCAGATAAATTTAACAAAGGGATTGAAATAATCAAAAAGAATCAAGCAGAAATTCTGGAATTGAAAAATGCAAATGACATACTAAAAATGCATCAGAATCTCCTAACAGCAGAATTGATGAAGCAGAAGAAAGAATTAGTAAGCTTGAAGACAGGCTATTTAAAAATACAGTCAGAAAAGACAAAAGAAAAAAAAATAAAAAACAATGAAGCACATCTACAAGATCTAGAAAACAGACTCAAAAAATCAAATCTAGGAGTTATTGGCCTTAAAGAGGAGGTAGAGAAAGATATAGGAATAGAAAGTTTATTCAAAGGAATAATAACAGAGAACTTCCCAAACCTAGAGAAAGATACAAATATCTAAGTACAAGATGGTTATAGAACACCAAGCAGATTTAACCCAAAGAAGACTACCTCAATGCATTTAAAATCAAACTCCCAAAGGTGAAAGATAAAGAAAATATCCTGAAAGCAGCAAGAAAAAATAAACAAATAACATAAAATGACACTCAAATAATTCTGGCAGCAGACGTGTCAGTGGAAACCTTATGAGTCCGAAGATTTGCAAGAAAAATTTAAAGTGCTGAAGGAAAAATGTTTTACTCTAAAATAACATGTCCATTGAAAATATCCTTCAAATACGAAGGATAAATCAAGACTTTCCCAGACAAACAAAAATTGCAGGATTTCATCAACACTAGAGCTGTCCTACAAAAAAATGCTGAAGGAACTTTTTCGATCAGAAGGAAAAAAATGTTAAATAACCAGTAAGAATCATCTGATGGTACACAACTCACTGGTAACGGTACACAGAATATTATAACACTGTAATTGTGGTATATAAACTACTCTTATCTTAAGTAGAAAGACTAAACAATGAACCGATCAAAAATAATAAATACAATAAGTTTTCAAAACACAAACAGCACAATAAACTAAAAATAGAAACAACAAAAAGTTAAAAGTGGGGGGACAAAGTCAAAATGTAGAGTTTTTATTAGTTTTCTTTTCATTTGTTTGTTTGTCTATGCACTCAGTGTTAAGTTCTCATCAGTTTAAAGTAATGGGTCACAAGTTAGTATTTGCAAGCCTCATGATAACCTCAAATAAAAAAAAAAATACAACAGATACACAAAACATAGAAAGCAAAAAGTTAAATCATACCACAAGAGAAAATCACCTTCACTAAAAGGAATATAGGAAGGTAAAAAAGAAGAAAGGGAAGACCACAAAACAACCAGAAAACAAATAACAAAATGGCAGGAGTAAGTCCTTACTTATCGATAATAACATTGAATGTAAATGAACTAAATTCTCAAAAGACATAGAGTGACTGAATGAATAAAAAACAAACAAAACTAAGACCCACTGATCTGTTGCCTACAAGAAACATACTTCACCTATAAAGACACACATAGACTACAAATAAAGGGATGGAAATAGATATTCCATGCCGACAGAAACAAACACACAAAAATAGAGCAGGAGTAACTACACTTTATATCAGACAAAAGAGATTTCAAGACAAAAAACTATAAGAGAGACAAAGAAAGTTATTATATGATGATAAAGGGGTCAATTCAGCAAGAGGATATAACAATTGTGTATATATGTTTTTATATATATTATATATATAATATATATATGCACCCAACATTGGAGCACCCAGATAGATAAAGCAAATATTATTAAAGAGAGATAGACCCCAATACAATAATAGCTGGAGACTTCATCACCTCATTTTCAGCATTGGACAAATCTTCCAGACAGAAAATTAACAAAGAAATATTGAACTTAATTTGCACTATGGACCAAATGGGCTCAATTGATATTTACCAAACATTTCATCCATCAGCTGCAGAATACACATTTGTCTCTTCAGCACATGGGTTATTCTCAAGAATAGGCCATATGTTAACTCATAAAAAAGATCTTAAAGCATTCAAAAAATTTGGAATAATATCAAGCCTCTTCTGGGACCACAAATGGAATAAAACTAGAAATCAATAACAAGAGAAATTTAGGAAACTATAACAAACACACAGAAATCAAACAATATGCTCCTGAATGATCTGTGGGTCAATGAAGATATTAAGAAGAAAATCGAAAAATGTCTTGAAACAAATGATAATGGAAATGCAATATACTAAAACCTACAGGATACAGCAAAAGCAGTACTAAGAAAGAAATGTATATTTATAAGCACCTACAGCAAAAAAAAAAGAAGGAAAATGTCAAATACATAGCCTAACCATGCATCTTAAAGAACTAGAAAAGCAAGATAAAACCAAAGACAATATTAGTAGAAGAAAATAAATACTAAAGATCAGAGGAGAAATAAATGAAATTGATATAAAGAAAACAATACAAAAGATCAATGAAATGAAAAGTTGTTTTTATAAAAGATAAACAAAATTGACAAACCTTTAGCCAGATTTAGAAAAAAAGAGATGACCCAAATGAGTAACATGAGAGTTTAAAAAGAAGCCATCACAACCAATAACACAGAAATTCAAAGGATTTCTGCCTACTATGAGCAACTATATGCTAATAAGTTGAAAAATCTAGAAGAAATATGTAAATTCCTAGACACATAAAACCTACCAAGATTGAAGCATGAAGAAATCCCAAACCTGAACAGACTAATAACAAGAAACAAGATTGAAGCCATAATAAAAAGTCTCTCAGTGAAGAAAAGCCCAGGACCTAATGGCTTCACTGCTAAACTCTACCAACCATTTAATTCTTTTCCTATTTGCCCAAAGAATACTGACTAGCAGCACTTGGAGCTACAGTGTTTCCCCTGAAATAATTTTACCACGAAATATCTTGCTTTCATTATTATTTTTGCGACACTCTAGTGTATCAACTTCAGAAAGAAAAAACGTCATTCTATTTATCACATTCTGGTAAAATAAGAGTAAAGAATAAAGTAATTCTTGACTGCTAAAAATGTCCAAACCTAGAAAACGTGGAATTCCTATGCATGATGTTCACATCATTCTTGAACAGTTGTTGGCTGAAGGTTTATTTGATTAATCTAATTATTCTGAAATAGATGATTCTGATGATTCAGACTATTCTGATATTAGTTCTGTTTACAAATAACTTCATGAACAGGTTATATATTTTATTTTCACCTTGCAAATTAGTCAGATTTTCTTCAGCCTCTGAAAGCATGTTTATGTATAATAAAATTAAATGAACTCTGGCAGCGAGCTATACTTTTCTTTTTCTAAACAGGTAAAGGAATAAAAAAGAACTAATACCAACCCTACTCAAACTATTCTCAAAAATAAAGAAGGAGGGAATACTTCCAAATTCATTCTATGAGGTCATATTATTCTGATGCCAAAACCATCAAAGACACACCACAAAAAAGAAAACTACAGACCAATATCCCTGATGAATATGGAAACAAAAATCTTCAACAAAATACTAGCAAACCAAACTCAACAACATGTTTAAAAGATCATTCATCATGAGCAAGAGGGATTTATGCCAGGGATGTAAGGATGATTCGACTTGTAAGAGCTCTCACAAAGTCAGTCTTTAGAGACTAAAACAAGTCTCTTCTTCTTCAAATGTGCAGCCATCAATGTAAGGCAACAAAAAACATAAAAATCTAAGGAGATATAACACCATCAAAAGACTTTGGTGACCCTAAGTAAATGGAGATACGTAAACTATTTGACAAAAAAGTTTAAAATAATTGCTTTAAGGGCATTCAGAGAACCTCAAAAAATACAGAGAAACAATTTCATGACATTAAAAAAATTGACCAAAATTAGAAATTTAGCAGAGAGATCAAAATTTTTTTTAAAAAAGCAGGAATTCTGGAACTAAAAATTATAAATAATGAAGTTAAAAAAGTAATAGAAGGCATCAATAGCAGAACTGATTAAGCTAAAAAAGAATCTGTGAACTCAAAGGCAATTTATTTTAAAATATGCAATCAGAGAGAAAATATGAAAAAGGAATGAAGAAAGTTTATAGGATTCATGGGACAGCATTGAAAGAGCAAATGTTTGAGTTATAAGAGTGCATGAAGAAGAGAAGGACAAAGGGGTAAAAAAATTATTTTCTAAAATTAATTGCAGAAAATTTTCCAGTTTGGAAAAAGTTATAAATATTCAGGTACATGAAGGTCAAAGGTCTCTAATCAGATTTAATCCAAGCAAGATGACACCAAAATAATCACAAACTGTTGAAAATCAGGACAATGAGAGGATACTGAAGGCACCAAGAGAAAGGAAGTAAAAACACATAAGGGGATAACAATAGGGCTAGCAGTAGGTTTCTCAGCAGAGATGTTAAAGGCCAGATGAGAGTAGGATGATATATTCAAAGTGCTGAAGAAAAAACTGCCAACCAAAAATGTGTTGCCCAGCAAAACTGTCCTTCAGAAATGAAGAAACAAAGACTTTCTCAGGCTAACAGAAGTTGAGGGAGTTTACCACCACCAAACCCGTCTTATAAGAAATGCTGAAAGGAATTCTTCAATCTGAAAGAAAAGAATGCCAATAAGTAATATGAAAACATATGAAAGTATAGAATTCACTAGTGAAAGTAAATACACAATAAAATTCAGAATACTCTGATACTATAATGAAAGTGTGCGATCACTTGTGTCTTTAGAATAAAGTATAAAAGACACAACTGTTAAAAATAATAATAGCTGCAATAATTTGTTAAGGGTAACACAATATAAAACCATGTACATTATAACACTGAAAAATTTCAATGTGGGGGTGGGGTGGAGTAAAAGTATAGAGTTTCTTTTAAAACATAATCAGGTAAGTGTTATCAGCTTAAAATAACCTGTTATAACAAGATGATTTTTAAGTCTCATATTAGTCACAAAGCAAAAAACCTATAGTAATTACACAAAATATAAAAAATAAGTAATAACTGGCCGGGCGCAGTGGCTCATGCCTGTAATCTCAGCACTCTGGGAGGCCGAGGCGGGCGGATCATGAAGTCAGGAGATCAAGACCATTTGGCTAACACGGTGAAACCCCGTCTCTATTAAAACTATAAAAAAAATTAGCCGGGTGTGGTGGTGGGCGCCTGTAGTCCCAGCTACTCCCAGATACTCGGGAGGCTGAGGCAGGAGAATGGCGCAATCCCAGGAGGAGCTTGCAGTGAGCTGAGATCAGCCACTGCACTCCAGCCTGGGTGACAGAGCAAGACTCCATCTCAAAAAAAAAAAAAAAAAAAAAAAAAAAGTAGTAATTGAGGGATCTGAGATAAAGAAAATTAAGTGTCCAGAAAACTAAATCAGATTTTAATATGTTACAACAGCCAGAAGAAAGTTCGTATTTTTTAACAATAGTACCCTTTTCACAAAAGTGCACACAATATTTTTGTGAGTCAGCTCTATGTTGTCTTGAGAATTTAAAGGAACATTTTGACCTAGAGTACATAATATCTTAAAACTACATCACAACTCAATTTTTAATACTTTTTATTAATCTTCTATAAAATGGTACATTTCTAAAATAATGACAGTTTTAATTAATGGAAGACTTTCAATATTAATATGGTTTCTAATTAAATATTTTTAAATGCTTAATATTTTTATTTCTTCTCTTTTTATAAAACTAATTTCCCAAGTTTCTATTATTCAATACTAGATTATATAATCAAGCTTGAAATTAGTCATCATGTCAGCTTCTTGGAGTTTATTATAATTAATATTTAAATATACTGTGCCAAATGTTAGAATTGTTTAATAGAGAAAGTAACATAATAAAAATGCTGAACTATCATCACTCATTCCAAATCAATAATGGAAAATAATTCCAAATGACCTGTGAATAGTGTCATTTGTAATTAATATCTGGTTTTTCCCAGATTTTTTTTTATCATGCCCGTAAGGTAATAAGCCAGAAATCAGACAGCCTTCCCCAAAATATCACACGTTCCTCAAAACATGTGAAGAAGCTCTTTGTTATGGACTAAAAGTTGACCCACCTTTGGTATTTGCCCTTAAATTGCTTCATTTTTCATCTGTTGTAGTAGATCAAGTCAAGTCCAATTACGAAGCCTTCATTTATCTAAAAGTTCCACTGATTATTTGCTGCGGTACATGTGACTCAAGAACACATTTACTTAATCTCCAAACTTTCCCTCTATTTCTCATGTCAGAAAGTACCAAGTAAGGAAATGGAAAATCATAACAGTAGAAGGCTGCTTGCCAAAATTAGCGAATGTGAATTACAATGACACTCCAGATCCAAAAATAGACTGAATTTTAATTATCTCCTTTGAAGGAAAATAAAATAACAATGATATCTAAATATATGTCTCAAATAAGGCATCTGTTTTCAGGAAATAAGAAATAATAGAGTACTATTTGAAAATGCTTCCTGGTACCCAGTGAGGCTGTATTATAAACAGCCACAGTTGGATCTCTGCTTCAGGCATTGCTGGGAGCCAGAACACAGTGAACTTATCAGAATAGACTATCTACATCTCCTATTCTACTCCTTTTATTCTCTCCACATAAATAACACACACAATAAATTTAGATCTCACAAATTGGTGCTAAAAGGGTCAGCTCTCAACAATATGCATTTTATCATAAACACTGCATGGTTTTAATTTCTACCAGCCAACTCAGTTCAAGATTGAACCAGTCTTGACGCGTAATATTAGGGGAGTTAAGTTATTCTTTGAGCTTCATTTCTGCTCAGAAAGATTGAAGAACCTATTAGTGACACTTTTTTTTTTTTTTTTTTTTTGAGACAGAGTCTCGCTCTGTCGCCCAGGCTGAAGTGCAATGGCATGATATCGGCTCAGTGCAAGCTCTACCTCCCGGGTTCACGTCATTCTCCTGCCTCAACCTCCCAAGTAGCTGGGACTACAGGACTCCCACCACCGCACCCTGCTAATTTTTTGTATTTTTAGTAGAGACGGGGTTTCACTGTGTTAGCCAGGATGGTCTCCATCTCCTGACCTCGTGATCCGCCCGCCTCAGCCTCCCAAAGTGCTGGGATTACAGGCCTGAGCCACCACGCCCTGTGAACGGATGCTGTTTGGACACCAAGCTGTTATGCGCACCTCTTCAGGCACACACTGATAAATGGGGCTTATTCCTCGAACCAGACAACCATCCAAAATGTGTCAACTTACACCACGGCCCTTTCTCACAAGTTTGTTACAGAGTTATGGTCAGAGTTCTTGTTGAAAGGCTTCATAAAGTTGTTTTCTATTGTTGATTAATTTCCCACAAGAAAAAAAAAATAGTAAATTCCCAGCTTGATAATTTCACTAACTTTTAAAATGACGTTCTTCAGAATTCATATTCAGACTGTAGCCCAGTGTACCACCTCTTTCCATACTCCAAGAAAGTATCCAGATAGTGTACAGTTGAAGGGCTTAGGCTTGCACAGGCCTGGGTACAAAGCCATCCTCTGGAGTCAGGCTGCCTACTTCAAATCCTGGCTCAGAAAATGACCAGTTCTGTGACCATGAGGAAGCTCTTTAGTCTCCATACCTTGGTTCTTCCAAATGTATGGGAAAATGAGGACCATAATGGAATTGTTCTGAAGATTAAATGAAATTACCCACATAAAACTATTAGTAAAGCAATTGAAATGTTTCTCCCTCATGTATTTTTTTTATTTTCATTCTACAAATCTTGCCATAAAATCCATGGAATACAAGTTATGTTGTATGTGATTAAACTGGCAAACTAGAGGAGACAAAATCTGCATGATTCTTAACTAATTTAGTTCTTTTAAACAAATACCAAAGTGTACTGTCTATGGAGGAACCCTAAGGGGCAAAAGCAACTGCTTCTCTCTGTGTGTACTGGAGCTAACAGAATGCTTCAGGATGCTCAGTCATACTGGGAGAAACGATGCATTCAATAATGCTTTTCTTAAAAATCAGAGAAAACATTTGTATGTTAAGTGGTATCCTAAATCAATTTTGCAGCATATTTTTAATAAATCAGCTTTGAAAAGCCCTCTATTGTTTAAATAATAGACAATACGAGCTGTGTGCTTACGAAGACAATCATTCACTTATGTACCAGTTTAATTTCAACATCATAATTAGTCTGGCATTAATTCAATAGAAGCTCTTTTCTCCTTTACATGAGGTGTAATACTGAAATCTTACTAAATTATAACAGTCATTAAAATAAGGGAAAATATTGTATACGGTCAACCTACAATAAATACACTAACACATCAGTTACTTGTCTATTTAGAGGTGGGGGTCTCACTTTGCTGCCCAGGCTGGAGTGCTATAGATATTCACAGATGGGATCACAGCCTACTACAGGCTTGAACTCCTGGGATCAAGTAATTCTGCTGCCTCAGCCTCCCAGCTAGCCAGAACTACAGGCATGCCATTGCACCCAGCTATGTGTGTCTAGTTATTAATGGCCCATTGATTAGTAAATTCCATGTCATTGTTCCAGCAGATCCTTGAGTCACTGTAGCTTCATGACTGAGAATTAAGGCCAAGCCAAATTCCTCCTAAAACACTACATAATCGTGTGTCTGACCCTCTCCCCAAACTGCAACATATACCAATGATGAACTCAAGAATCACGGCACTCTCTGCTTAAAGGTTACCATAACCCTTTCCAAATTAACAGCATGCTCAAATGTTTTACAAAATTCTAATACAATGAAACCTACAGAGGCTTATTCATATTTTTCATGAAAAAAGTAATGTAACAAATTCCATATTATGAAAAGAGCATAAGACTAAAAGACAGAAGGTTCAAATTCTAATCCCAGTTTATCATTAACTTGATGAGTGACATTGAGTAAAAGCACCTGACCTTGCTGTACCTCAACTTCCCTATCTTAAAAGGTGAACATTACAGTACTTGTTCTACTACTGCAACTGGTTGTTGACAAAATTAAATACAATAAATTATATATGTTATAATAAATATATTATGTATAGTAATTATGTTATATTTATTATATAATATATAATTTATATAATTTAACTTATTTTCAAATATATATTTCAAATACATAATTTATCTTCAAATCATGTATATATTTGAAAATTGTGTTGTACAAATGTAAAATATTACTGTCAATTTTCTTAGAACATTTTCATTCCTTCTATAGCATGTCTCCATTACCAACCATATCATTGCATGATGTTCTCCTAAGAGCTCTTTATTCTTACCAATGACCCAAGGAGTTGTAATGCTGCATTGTAAAATTTGCCATTTAAGGATATTTTTAAAGTAACAAATTGGCATTTTGGCTATCAATCTATAATATAATATAATATAATATAATATAATATAATATAATCTTGATGTTTCCTGCTTTCTGTAAATATTATCTTCCAGCATTACCTTGAAAGAGTAATTTCTAAATTTTACTGATTACAGTTCTATTTCACAGGAAAATGACATAAGAGAATACAGAATTAGCTTAATATGAAAATGTTTTCTGGGCCAGGGATTTGGATCTCAAGTTGCAGGTGTGAAATTCTCATTTTCTTTTTTGGTTTTTTGTTTTTTCAATGTCTTATTCTAACATACCAAACATATGTATGAAGAGAAAAAACAAGTAAACAACAGAGAGTATGGTAGCAAAAGCCTGGGTTTGTAGCTGCTGATTTTAAGTCTGGCTTTACTGCTTACCAGCAAAGGGTAAATAATTTCACCTTGCTTAATCTAAGTTTCCTTATAGGTAAAATAGGTACACATTTTATATAACAGTTATAAAGTTTAGAAATACAGCCAAAACATCTAGTTTTCATAAACTTGGAAAACAGTATCACATGATATTCCAAATGCAACACTGAGCACTTATGTGCTCCAGTGAAAAGAAACCTTCTTTTCTTCAGGCTCCAACTCTCTTAGCCCTTTAAGCTTCAGCATCTTCAGAGTTACTTGTTCATATCCCAGGGTTGATGCTGGTTATTCTTGACAGCTGCAAAAAGAGTAGAAACTGCACCAGCAGGCATGGTGGCTCACACCTGTAATCCCAGCACTTTGGGAGGCCGAGGCGGTGGATCACCTCAGGTCAGGGATCTGAAACCACCCTGATCAACATGGTGAAACCCTGTCTCTACTAAAAATACAAAAATTAGCCAGGCGTAGTGGTGGGTGCCTGTAATCCCAGCTACCTGGGAGGCTGAGGCAGGAGAATCACTTGAACGCAGGAGGCGGAGGTTGCAGAGATTGCACCATTGTACTCCAGCCTTCGCAATAAGAGTGAAACTCCCTCTGGAGAAAAAAAAAGAAAAAGCAGAAACTAAGACGTATGATATTCTGGGAGGAAGACTTAACTTCTTGCTCAAATACTGACCACTCCAGAAGCAGGCTTCCCATGAACTACCATATTTTCCTGCCACCTGGGAATTAGCACATCTCCAGTTTGCTTAGGGGTCCAATCCTGAGATCCAGCAATTGCTCCCACAGAGGCAGGAGAGAGCTCTGAGTTACAAGCTGTTAAAAAAAAAAAGCCGGGCACCATGGCTCACACCTGTAATCCCAGCACTTTGGGAGGCTGAGGCAGACGGATCACGAGGTCAGGAGATCGAGACCATCCTGGCTAACACGGTGAAACCCCATCTCTACTAAAAATACAAAAAATTAGCCGGGGATGGTGGTGGGCGCCTGTAGTTCCAGCTACTCGGGAGGCTGAGGCAGGAGAATGGCGTGAAAGTGGGAGGCGGAGCTCGCAGTGAGCGGAGATGGAATCACTGCACTCCAGCCTGGGCGACAAGGCGAGACTCCGTCTCAAAAAATATATAAATAAATAAATAGGCAAGAGTAACAAGAGGAGAGGTTGGCGATCTAGGAACAAGGTCATTTGTGGCCCAAAGTGATCTTAGTGCTATGTAATGACATGGCTGTTGCTACAGTGACCATCTGCCCTGAAGATGGGGCTTGGCAGAGAACATCTCTCAGTACCTCCCATTTCACTGTCCCTAAAGCAGAAGCTGAGTGTCACCATTTGTTACAATTGGGGAAGTCTCGGAGGCGTGGGTTCATCAGAACAATAGCCACTGTTGCTTGTGGTCACAGTCACTGAAGCGGGGGTCCTGGTCGCTTCTCCAACAGCTGGGAAGCAGCCCCTAGCAATTTCCTCAGGATATAGTAATTCGTCAAGGTTTGATAAATGCTCCTTGTGTAAAAGACAGGTTCAGACAGGAGTATTTCATGACAAAATTGGCCTGAGTACAAAGTGTGATAAGGTCTTTGATTCACTATCAAAGACACTCATCGCCTCAGAACCAGTGCTTCCTTTCCACCTGAAGCTGGTGAAGGCAGAGCCTTGCCCACCGGCCACATCCAGTCCAAGGATAAATTCACTCTCAGGATCCTCACTGCTGTTTCTTATAATCAAGCTGCGATAAAGGTTACAAGTTCAGTAAAAATGTTAAATCACCGAATTTCAAAAGGATTGCATCAGTGTGGGCCCCTTTCCTTGGAGAAAGTTCCTCTACATCTGTGTAAATTTATGGATATGGACAGATTCTAGAATGGAGGGTTTCTTCCAGTGCCCCCCCGGAAACAACTAAACTCTGTAGTCCAACAGGTACCAGAGAAGTGGAGTAAAATCTACTCCCTCCATTCTAAGCAGATACGCTAGCGCGGCTAAAATGTCTTTTTCAAAGACAATATATATAATATGTCCTGCACATCATACATAAGTGTTCAACAAAAGGTAGTTATTGTTATTAGAAACATAAAAGCACAGTGTGCAGTTTCTGCTGAGCAGCTCCTAACTGGATATAGGAATAACCATGTAGAATGGCAATCAGCATTTAGTTCTCTTTCTTTAGCCTCCTACATATTAATTGAAAAAAATCAGAGCTGAGGTCAGTACAACAAAGATTTTTATAATAGTCCAGGTTAAATTCTTTCTATTTTTCCCCATCTCTAAATTTTCCATTTGCGAGTACACAACCATAATGTGTTGACTAATAACATAAAATGATAACAGTGTGTATTTTTGTCAGTAAGTAGAACTGTTCTGCCTCTAAAGATTCTCGGAAAAGAAAAAAAAAAAAAGACAAAGCTCATAAAAGTAGGATAAACTGAAAGCAAAGACTTGTTCTCTGGAAAAATTCTTCAACTGTGTATATATCCTCCAGTCCCTTACAACCAAAACAGAAGACCACACACTTCTTTTAATCCTAGAGTCTGAAGGCTGAATCCTAACTCCCTTTCATTTGTCCAAAGAGACTGGTAGACAGAAGGTACTCTATAATAAAATACGCTTAATCAATTGGAATCTAACTGGCATTAGGATTCCAGGCTCTGGTCCACTCTGGAGACATAGAAGAAAGTGGATAACAAGGACACATACCCACAGCTCTGTTTCACAAAATGCATGAAATATAATAATAATAATAATAACAGTTCACACTTACATAACACTTACTGTGTGCCAGGCATTTCTTGAAGCAGTGTGTGTATGTGTGAATGAGTGTGTATCATATAATCTTGACAATTCTATGAGAAAGTTGCTATTACTTCCCATCTTTACAGATTGGAAAATTAAGGCCCTTAGGTCACACAGCTTAAAAATGGCAAAGCTGACATTTAATCTCAGGCCATCTGAGATTTGCAGCCTGTGCTTTTAACCACTACACTCTACCACCTAGAGTGGACATTTACCCAGGAATGGTATCAGTTGGAAGGCCCTCCTCAAATCATTTCCCCTGAAGTGTCACCAGAGAACATTTTATCATTTCTGAGGACAATGGTGGTGTTGTTACCTCCCCTTCCTTCAGGTGATCCTGGGGCCTAAGGATTTTTCAGATTTACAGTGTCTGCAGTTCACAATGGCAGAGTTCTCGTGTCACTCCATGCAGTTCCAAGATTGAACTGGTCACTACTTAGGCATCAGTACAGTTTTGATGAGCTTTTCTTTGGGAAGCACTGCACTGAGTGCCAAGAACTTACAAAGGTAAAGGGAGAAAGGTCCTTGTGCTCAGACACTGCTATAGATGCAATTGTATCCCTGCAAAATCTATATGTTGAAGCCCTAATTCCCAACGTGATGAGAACGGGGATGGAGCCTTTGAAAGGTAATTAGGTTTAGATGAGCGCCTAAGGGTGGGAACCCTATGATGGGATTAGTGCCCTTATAAGAAGAGATAGCAGAAAGCTTCCTCACTCTTGTCTCTCCTTGTGCCATAAAAGGATGAAGCAAGAAGGCAGCTGTAGCAAACTAGGGAGAGAGGCCTCTCCAGAAAGTAACCATGTCCATGCCTTGGACTTCTAGTCTCCAAACTGTGAAAAAAACTAATTTCTGTTGTTTAAGTCACCCAGTCTATGGTATATTGCTATGGTAGCCTGAGCTGACTTAGACAGACACTGACTTACATAGGACAGGACAGACACTTATATCTGGGTTCATGAAAGACATTCAGACAGGATGAAGAAGTTGTACATAAAGCTCGTATATAGAAATACTTATGCCCTTTAATAGAGAAGGTTTAGTGTACAGATAATAATTATTATCATATTACTATTGCTACCAATTACTAATATTTAACACAACATTTTCTCTTTTAGTTCTCAAAACAATCCTATGAGAAGCTGAAATCTAGAGAGAGTAGGTAATTTCCCCAGAGCACACAGCAGTAACTGGCTGACAGAGTCAACCCCAGCGATGACTACAAATCCCCTGACTCCATTCTGGCATCATGCAGCAGGGGGCAAGGCAGGACTTTAGTAGCAAAGCTTCCAGCACTGCTGAAATACAGCAGTTTGAAACTCAGCAAACAAGGCCTAGATTCAAGGCTTTCTAAAACAACAATAGGGCACTTATTTTTAGCTCCTCTCAAGACAAAGGAAAATAGCAGCTTCTTATTTGTGAAATGATTGTCCCTTTTAAATTAATCCAATGTGAATAAAAAGATAGCATCAAAATTGGACTTGGATATTGCAGCCAATCTCAAAAGATTTTGGAGGGGACTTTGTATGATCAAGGATAATCTTAAATCACAATCCCTTTCAGGTAAATGTGAAAACTGGGAATGCTTTAATGCTTTAAATTGAATAACAATACATTTCACAGAGTTTAGATTTGAAATGCACAGCACCCTGTTCTCCCTGCTCTCAGAAAACCTGTGCTCTTAAGTGAATTCACTGAGGGCTAAAAAGTTCAGTAACACCTATTGAATTATTGCACAATGGCTATTTTTTTTTTTTTGTCTGAAGCTCTGTTTATTGAGCATTATGAATCAAACAACCCCATCAAAAAGTGGGCGAAGGATGCGAACAGACAGTTCTCAAAAGAAGACATTTATGCAGCCAACAGACACATGAAAAAAATGCTCATCATCACTGGTCATCAGAGAAATGCAAATCAAAACCACAGTGAGATACCATCTCACACCAGTTAGAATGGCGATCATTAAAAAGTCAGGAAACAACAGGTGCTAGAGAGGATGTGGAGAAATAGGAACACTTTTACACTGCTGGTGGGACTGTAAACTAGTTCAATCATTGTGGAAGACAGTGTGGCAATTCCTCAAGGATCTAGAACTAGAAATATCATTTAATCCAGCTATCCTATTACTGGGTATATACCCAAAGGATTGTAAATCATGCTGCTATAAAGATACATGCAAACGTATGTTGACTGTGGCACTATTCACAATAGCAAAGATTTGGAACCAACCCAAATGTCCATCGATAATAGACTGGATTAAGAAAATGTGGCACATATATACCATGGAATACTATGCAGTCATAAAAAGGATGAGTTCATGTCCTTTGTATGGACATGGATGAAGCTGGAAACCATCATTCTGAGCAAACTATCGAAAGAACAGAAAACCAAACACCGCACGTTCTCACTCATAGGTGGGAATTGAACAATGAGAACACTTGGACACAGGATGGGGAACACCACACACCTGGGCCTGTCATGGAGTTGGCAGAGGGATAGCATTAGGAGATATACCTAATGTAAATGATGGGTTAATGGGTGCAGCACAGCAACATGGCACATGTATACATATGTAACAAACCTGCACGTTGTGCACATGTACCCTAGAACTTAAAGTATAAATAATTTTTAAAAAAGAACAGTGTAATATTTAAGAAAAATTGTCTCACAAATCAGTAAAGGCATGTTTTGTCAACCATCTGGTAAGCTGTTGAATGGATGCTTTTTTTGTTTTTTCCTTTTTCCAGCCAAATGATTTCAACACAGTCTACTACCAGATGTCTTCTGTTTCTGAACAAATGATAGGAAGCAATTTCTGTCCATCTACAACGGTATAAATAGCAAATCATCTTGGCTCCATTTAAAGTGTAATGCAACAAACTGTGGAGCCCTGAACCCAACATACACTATTCAGTTTTCTTATGGTTATTTTTTATTTCCCAAGATTATTTCAAAGAATAAGAGAAATAAATGATACATTCATAGATAAACAGTTGATAAATGTTGGTTCTATTTGTTTTGTTATAGAAATAAAAGTTTACCTCCGGAATTATAAATTGTGTTTATAGAGTAGAATTCAATATTATAATGAAATGTGCCATAGGAAAATGTTCAGCTGATTAGCATTTAAAGATATGCATTCTGGTTGGTGCTCTGCAAGCTAATTATGCAAAGCTCAAATTCATATTAATAGTGTAATTTTTATTTTTCTAAAAACTTACTTTTAATGTGTCAAATGACATATCCCTCATCCTTCTAAAAGAATTTAAAATAGATTGCAACAAAAGATATAACAAAGAAAAATAGAAAATGTTCAGGCAAAAAATTAAAAGAAGATGCAAATATTTTGATTACAAATAACATCACTGCTGCCACTGGAATTTAAATTGGCCCTGCACATTTTCTTAACAAGGCCAAACACATAGATAGACAGATGATAGATAGATAGGTAGATAGATAGATAGATAGATAGATAGATAGATAGATAGATAGATAGATAATAGGCAGACAGACAGAGATAGAACTCAGTAAATTGTGTGCCTACCCTTATACCATTGTTGCCTAGGAAGAAATATATTAACCCTTCAGAGAAGAAGAATTCTTTTCTGGTACTAAATTTAAATCAAATTTATGGGCAAAGGGAAGGGAATTGCTGAATAATAAAGACACATATTCTTAAAGCCCCTTTGAATCATCTTCAAAACATCAACCAGAAGTTTCTACACAGATGGACCAAAATGACAACTTAAATATTCCAGGTGCTTCGAGACAACAGGATCATCTTCAGACATTGAAACAGACAGGATTGATGTTATTTTCTCAGGGCTGCAGTGGATGAGGATCACAGACAGGTGACTACAGGACCCAGGTAGGTAACAGAGACTGTAGATTCAGCCAGAGATAAAACAACAGGGATGTGGTAAGGCCTCTAGCAAAAAGAGAGAAGGCAGGTCCCAGCAGAGAGTATGTGCCTAGCCCTAGAAGAAACAGGATGCTAACAGCACATTCTCTGGGAGGAAATTCAACTCATAGGTGGTGTGATTATGTTCTGAGTTGCAGGAAAATAAAAATCATTTGCAAAATACTTCATGTCAGATACATTATTGGTAATAATACACAACTTCAAAATGAGGTTTTAAATATGCACAACTTTAAGTATCCACACCATGAAGGATGTAGTAGGTCATGGCAAGGTAACTCTTCAGTAATTAGAAAAAGCCAGGTAAGTTAACAAATATTATACCTTTAAATATGTGGAAGAGCTGTGGAAGCCATTAGGACTACATACACTAAAATCACAAAAAGGGCTGGGTGCAGTGGGTCGCACCTTTAGTCCCAGCTACTCAGGAGGCTGAGGTGGGAGGATTGCTTGAGCCAAGGACTTCAAAGCTGCAGTGAGCTATGATAGCACCACTGCACTCCAGCCTGGGTGACAGAGTGAGACCCTGTCTCAAAAATAAATAAATAAATAAAATCTGATAACGCGACTTCTGGTTTGAGAAAAGAAAGCAAAAGAGCTAAGCCCAAAATGTACTAGGGTGAAACTGAATCTCCTGTTATTTTAGGACTGAGAAGGATTTATTTAAATTCTTTACTAATGCATTTGCATTTTAAAACTTGCTACCACTATAAAAATTTGGTCACCAAAAACACTATTTTATAATTTCTTTTATTAGCTAATTCAATTTATAATAGTTTTAATCCAGTCACTTCTAATTTCTACTTTATTGCTGCAAGGCGTTAAAATACTTAATGTTTCTCATTGTATCTTTTTTTGCATCTTGTTGAAACTTATTTTAACTTAATTAACATGTAAAGATATTCTCTGTGTTAAAAAATTTCTTAATAGATATCCTGTGACCTTATCCAATATTACTGTCTTCTTTGGAAGTAGTCTGGTGTGAATACCTCCAGGCCTTTTAAAAATACATTTAGAGTTATGTAAGTATACTTGGAGATACATTAAATTTCTTATATGAAACATGTATGCTAGCATTCCATAATATATTGCAACTTGGTTTATTCAGGTCAAAATACAAACTCCCTATCTTAGTTTGGGGTGCTATAATAAAATATCATAGGACTGGGTGGCTTAAACAACATTTATTCCTCGCAGTTCTGGAATCTGCCACCATAACCAAGGTGGCAGCAGATCCAGTTTCTGGCAAGGGCCACTTCCTGTTTGCAAATGGCTGCCTTCTCCTTGTATCCTCACCTGGCAGAGAACAGAGAGAGAGAGAAATTCTATGCCTCCTCCTCTACATAAGAGCACTAACTCTATTATAATGGCCTCACCTTCGTGACCTAATCTAATCCTAATTAGCTCCTAAAAGTCCCACCTTCAAATATCATCACATGGATGATTAGGACTTTAATTTATGAATTTGGGGGCCACAAATGTTCAGTTTATAACACTGCTCATATGGATCCATGCCTCTGTATTGAATAACAAGAACCCTTGGATAGAAAGTGATTTGTGTCAAGTAAGAAAACAATCATCCACCCTGTAGAATCTTGGTCAGAGAGAGAAGTTCATTCAGTCTATTAGTCTTCCATTTAAAAAAAAAAGTTTCTAACTGTATTTCTCACAGTTGTTCTTCATGTTGTCTATTTTCACTAAAAATGTTGTTATCCATACATTTCTTGTCCTTTTTTTGCTTGTATGTTGGTCACCTGCCTCTTCTGGCTGCAAGGCCCTTTTCCACAGCAACACATGTTTAAGCCCACAGGGCCTTCAAGAGTTGCTCAATGACCCCTTCTCCAAAGCCACTTTACTTTTCCATATGATAATGGTGCTCTCTTGGAAATGTCACTAAAACTTAAAACTATTTCCCCCTTGAATTAGAGATTCACTTGTTTCCCAGTCATCCCCTACCCCCGCCCCAGTCCTTATGTTCCATGGTCTAAGAAATCCCCCTTTTGATGAACTCCCATTACATTTCATATGTTCCCCTCTGTGGAATCAATAAAAAGTCTACCTTGTAAAACAAGGCACATTTCACAAACTAGATGGCAGAGGGAGGCCCTCTGGCTACTTGGTTAGGACTCACAGATGAGTACTTTACTTGAAGGCCTCACTATAACATTAATGCTTACTATTTTTTCTTTCCTTTTTTTTAACTTTCCTTGTCTCTTTTCTGATAGTTCAACAACTTTATTTAAGTATAATGGACATGCAATAAACTGCATGCATTTCAAATGTAGAATTACATGTTTTGATATATTTATTCTACTGAGAAACCAGCAACACAATCAAAATAGTAAACATATATGTTCACCACCCTCAAAAGCATCGTCATTCCCCTTTGTATCCCTTTTGTTCATAAATTATTTCTTTAATTAGATTGCCATACAATTGACAAATCATAGATTCTTTTATATATTAATGATATTTTACTTCTTCAGGCTAAACCTTGCCTTAATTAAATTTTAACAAGGTCTTTTTATCTTCTACCTCTCATTAGGAATTATCTTATTCCCTAAAGTACTGTTTTTCAACCTTTTTTCCTACACAACCCATTCCCATCAGTAACTCTTCTCACTACATAGTCTTATAATAAAAATGCTTACTCTTAATATGACTTAACTGACTTAACTGAGAGAAAGATCTCAGCAGATTTTTTTTTTACATAGACAGTTTTGTTGTTGTTGTTGTTGTTTTTGAGACAGAGTTTCACTCTTGTTGCCCAGGCTGGAGGGCAATGGCACAGTCTTGGTTCACTGCAACCTCCTCCTCCCAGATTCAAGCAATTCTCCTACCTCAGCCCCTCAAGTAGCTGGGATTACAGGCATGCACCACCACAGCCAGCTGATTTTTGCATTTTTAGTAGAGACAGGGTTTCACCATGTTGGCCAGGCTGGTCTCAAACTCCTGACCTCAGGTGATCTGCCCGTCTCATCCTCCCAAAGTGCTGGGATTACAGGCATGAGCCACCGCGCCTGGCCTTATATACTCTGTATAATAAAAAGCAACTCTATAAACTATCCAAACATAACAATTTACTATACTATGAATGTAATATTTTAGTATAAGATGGCAGTAATAATTTGTGAACTTTTAAAGAAATGAATTCCTAGACAAAACGGACCCTTTAACAGTTTATAAAATAATTCACTCAACAGGTAATCTCTACCATCACCATCACAAATAAACCCCACCTAGAAGAACACTGCCAAAGAAAACTTCTCAACCATTACATCGTCCATTGTATTATTGTAACTATATCCCTGGAGTCTGAAAACTTTAATATTCAAGAAACAAAGTTATTTGAAACAAATCTTTTACCATCATATATTTTTAAATCAATGGTTATTATAAAAATTGTAGAATGGTTTTCATAGGGAGCATCACATAATGATGATGTAATTCACCAGGCCACAAAAGGACAGCCCACAAGGTACAGATGGAGTTATGCAGATTTTAACAGATGATGGCAGGCAGGGTCATCCTAGCAGACCTCGGGTGATGCATGAATTGTGACAATTCCCAGTTGTTAGATTTGAGGAGGGGATAACTGTGTGTGCGGGTGTGTGTGTGTGTGTGAGAGAGAGAGAGACAGAGGGAGAGAGGGAGGGAGGGAGAGAGGGAGGGAGGGAGAGAAGGAGGGAAAGGAAAAGAAAAGGAGAGAGAGGGCGGGGGAGAGAGGGAGAGAGAGAGAAACAATCAGTTTTTTGAGAGGCCAAAATATTTTTAAACAATTTAGAAAATGTCTTAATCTAGAAAATATCAGCATGGGACTGATCATTTCTGGATTAAAAATTTTCTAAAGTGTTTAAAACATGCTTTTCCACTAAACTCTAATTCCTAGTTGATGGGCTCACCTTAAAATTCTGAGGGTACTCACACACGGCTACTTGGCGCTGATTTCAGAGTGAGTTCTTGTTCCTAATTTATGTGTGGATCTCCCACAGTGCAAAGTCTTTATCAAACTTTTGTTGGTTGAGATGTAAACAGAATTAGTAATGTAGACAACAACCCCAGTGCTGAACACAAGCACATAAACTAATGAAACAGGGCTGTTGCTTTCAAAACAGGCACTTCTGTTTCATTTGCTCATTTAATAATTGCGAGATGGTGTGGCAGTCACGGACAGAAATATATGAAGAAAGAAAGCATACCAATCAGTGGCAGAGAGTATAGTCGTAATGGCATGGCAGAGCCAGACTGTTTGGGTTTGAATGTTGACTCCAACATTTACAGATAAACTTAGAAAAAATACTTAATCTCACTGTGCTTCATTTATAAAATGCAGATCATACCAACACCTACTTTACAAGATCATTTTGAGGATTACATAAGTTAATATAAGGTGCAAAGAATAGTGCCTGACATAGCATAGCATTATGTAAGTTCTACCTATTATTGTTCTAATACTTCTTTTTTATTAATTTGGATTTAACATTCAAATAATTAGAAAAAAAGTAGGTAGATATCAGATAATTTGTGTCCTGGGTTGTAAGGGACAGAAACCCAACTGGGACTGGCTTTTTTTTTTTTTTTTTTTTTGAGACGGAATTTCACTCTCTAGGCTGGAGTGCAGTGGTGCGATCTCGGCTCACTGCAACTTCCACCTTCCAGTTTTAAGCAATTCTCCTGCCTCAGCTTCCCAAGTAGCTGAAATTACAGGCCCCCGCCACCATGCCTGGCTAAGTTTTGTATTTTTAATAAACATAGGGTTTCACCATGTTGGCCAGGCTGGTCTCGAATCCCTGACCTCATGATCTGCCCGCCTCGGCCTCCCAAAGTGCTGGGATTACAGGCGTGGGCCACCGTGCCCGGCTGAGACTGCCTTTTTTAAAAACGAAATTATGCTTAGAGAACTTTAGGAAATTATGTGTCTCATGGATTAGCCTCAGCAAACAGTGAAACCAAGAACAACTCAAATACCATCATCCTCTCTCCATCACTCTCTTCAACATCAGCATCATTTCTCTTTCTCTTCAACATCAGCTTCATTTCTCTTTTTCTTTGCAAAGTGGTTTCTTCCTCTCTGAAATTTTAACTAGAAAAATGCGGCTGACATACCATGAGCCTTACATTCCATATTCTAGGAACTCAGAGACTGGTATACTTTTCTCAGTTTTAATTAAAATACAGTCATACGTTGGTTAACAATGGGAATATGTTCTAAGAAATGTATCATTTGGCAATTCCATTTCTGTGTGACGTCACAGAGTATATTCACACAAACCTAGATGGTTTAGCCTGTTACACACCTAGGCTATATGGCATAGCCTACCAATCCTAAACTACAATTATGTACAGCATGATACTGCACTGAATACTGCAGGCAACTGTAACAGAATAAGTATTTGTATCTCTAAATATATGTAAACATAGCAAAGGTACAGTAAAAATATAGCATTATCATCTTATGAGACCACTGTTGTATTTGCGGTTTGTCATGAACCGAAATGCCCTTATGTGATGAGTGAGGGCACATTCCCAGGGAAGGCCTCCTATTGCTCATTCCTAAGGCAGCTCCCCAAGGTCCAGATGGATGAGGAAAGGAACAGCTCCCAATGTGATGAGGGCTGCAGGGTATTCCAGAGCACTCTTCAACATCAGTAAAAATATTTTGACATATAAACAAGATAATTTAAGGGCAAAAATAAAGTTCTCCCTCTGCTAGCTTTCCTCAATTAGCCGTTCTCCTCAAGCTCGATAAGACTCCAGGAGCAAAAGAGCATCTCTCAACTTCCTGACACTTTCCAGCACTTGGGACAGGACTGTAGCTGAAATGTTATGGCTGTGTATTATAAACTCAGAAACGGGGTTTTAATAAACAAAAACCACTTTATATGCTGTTTAAAACTTGCTGCAATCTGTTAAACATACGGGTACATGTGTGCATCTGTGCGTGTATTTTTTAATGACATTCTTGGAACTTGTACTTTCATCCAAAGAACAATGTTTTCTTCAAAATAATTCCTGGCGCATCATAGAGAAGACACCATGTTATCCTCTTGCGTGTCCAGCTTTAAGTGCAACGTGTGGCACACAGAAGAGGCTCAACAAATAATCCCCTAAAAGGGGAAGGAGCTGATGAATGAAATGAATGGATGAAAGGGGTGGGGGGAGGTAAAATCTCTTTGATTCTGTTAGTTGTAATTCAAAAGTTACCATACAGGGGATAAAAAGAAAATGAAAGGAGAAAGAGTACTAGGTTAAAACTTGGGCAGGGAAAGTAGCGTTCTAGATTTAAAGCAACTTCAAAAGCAAATGCAAAGTGGTGCTTAATTACATCTTGTTTTTTTGTTTAAAGCAGCTGTATCAAGCAATATGGGGAAAGTGGGGAAATTTGAATATGTGCCGGGTACTAGACAGTATGAGACAATTGTATTAATTTTGTTGTTTTGATAATGATACTAAAGTTATGTAAGAAAGCATTTTCTTCTTAGATCTGTACAGTGAAGTATTTGGAATAAAAAGTAGGATGTTTAATATTTACTTTCAAATATCTTAACAAAGAAAAAGCAAAGATAGCCAAAATGTATGGTATATATACATGGGAAAGAAGCTCCCGAAAGCAAAGGTGCTCAAGTAGCTCTAAAATTACTTCATTATCTTGAGGGTTTATTGTTAACACGTATAAAAATTACTTTTCTTTTTTATCTATAGAAAGAAACCAAGGACACACTCAAAATGACACCAACTTAATTTTCTAGTAGTTTTTAAACACCACACCTGAGACAAACCAAAATACTCACTCTTCCAAAAGAAGGTAAGATGGCACGCTGTTCATATCCTGCATCCTTTTGTAATATGCCCGGCTCTCATCTCAACCTCTGAGGATCCAAACCACCAATTAAGGGCCAGGGGAAGTACAACCGTGACTATGAAACAGTTCCAGCTGGAGGTCATTTCTCACTGCTCTAACCCAAGGCTATTAGCACTTTGGTGAACATTGGAATCACCTGGGTGCTTTAAAACATTTCCAATTCCGAAACCATCCCTCCAGAGACTGAGATTCAACTGGTGTAGATTGGAGACAAGAAACTTGCATTTTTAATAAGTGTCCTAGGTGAATTTAATGCAGGTGTTCTAAGAACGACATATTGAAACAAATGCTTGAGTAAACACAGTTTTAACCCTTTTAAATGCATGTTCTTTCCACCATATATTTAATGAGCTTAAAAACAAAAATCACACTTTATAGGTTTGGTTGCTCCCAAGAATCTGGCATAGTATCCTCTCATATAAGGCAATATTAAATATTTATTGGAAAACGTTACATTTAGCAAGAAAAGAGTACTGATTATCCGTAAGGATTGATATTCATTTAAATATTGTTCTATTTCAGTTTAAAAACATATTTAAATTTGTTGCACTAGTACCCCTAGGTTTTAAAACTTCTCAGTACATTTATAACTTTAGGTTGTAACTGAATTGCAAATCAACAGATGAATTGATTTTTAAAATGTGACATACACACACACACACACACACACACAAATCGGCTTTTTTAAAAAAGGAAATTCTGTCATTTGCAACAACATGGAGGAATCCAGAGGTCATTATGCTAAGTGAAATAAGCCAAGCACAGAAAGACAAATACTGCATGATCTCACTTACATGTGAGTCCAGCTCATAAAAGTAGGGAGTAGAATTGAGACAGGAGAATAGAGTCTGGAGGCAGGGAACTTAAGGCGTTTCGCGCTGACTTGTAGAACTAAAGTGAAAGGAAAACCCTAACTTTCCATACCTAAGTAACAAAGGAACCAGAAGCTACTCCCTTTGTAGACCCCCACCTTTTCTGTGGGGCAGATGGGAAATTGAAAGTACCTCTGATTTGTTGCTTTTTGCAACCAATCAGATGTTTGCATAGGAGTGTAACTTTGTAACTTCACTTTAGCCTCTTTGGTCGCTGTCCACAACCAATCAAACTGATGGCCGGCCACTACTTCATTTACATGAGATTAAACACCCAGTTGCCAGTGGAAAACCTCAAGCGGGTATTCTGTATCTGGGCCCTTGAGCCGGCTGCTGGGCGGCTCCCACAGCGTGGAGTGTACTTTCATTTTCAATAAATGTCTGCTATCGTTCTTTCGTTGCTTCATTGTTTCTTTCCTTTGCTGTGCGTTTTGTCCAATTTTTTGTTCAAAACGCCATGAACTTGGACAATTTGCAGTCAAGACCCTCTACTGGTAACAGAACGATGGTTACCAGGCTGGGAGAAGGGGCTGACCAGGGAAAGAGGAGACGTTAGTCAGCAGCACAAAGTTTCAGTTATACAGGAAGAATAACTTCCGATGATCCATTGCACAGCATGGGGACTATAGTTAATAATGTATTGTATATTTCAAAATTGCTACAAGAATGGATTTTAGATGTTCTCACTACAAAGAAATGGTAAGTACAGGAGGTGGAAGATATGTCAATCAGCTTGATTGGATTATTCCACAATGTATGCAGGTATTGAAACACCACATTGTACCCCATAAATATATATAATATTATTGTCAATTAAATTTTTAAAAACCTTAGGTCATATATACACACAAACTATTATGGTCAGCATTTGTACTTGTGGTTTTTTTTTATACAGTCATTTATTTACAATCACTACAATTTAGATAATGGCTAATCAGCCTTTCACAGATTTTTTTTTTTTTTTTTTTTTTTTGCTGATAGTTTCAAATTTTCTTTAATAGCATTATCATATTTTTGGTAGATTTTGGAAACTGTGATAATTTCTTAAATTATAGAGAAAATGTGTGTGTGTATATATATAAACATTGTAAATATATGTACAAATTTCCTCCATAATTTAAGAAATTATCACGTTTTGGCCGGGCGCGGTGGCTCAAGCCTGTAATCCCAGCACTTTGGGAGGCCGAGACGGGCGGATCACGAGGTCAGGAGATCGAGACCATCCTGGCTAATCCGGTGAAACCCCGCCTCTGCTAAAAAAAAGTACAAAAAACTAGCCGGGCGTGGTGGCGGGCGCCTGTAGTCCCAGCTACTCGGGAGGCTGAGGCAGGAGAATGGCGTAAACCTGGGAGGCGGAGCTTGCAGTGAGCTGAGATCCGGCCACTGCACTCCAGCCTGGACGACAGAGCGAGACTCCGTCTCAAAAAAAAAAAAAAGAAATTATCACGTTTTTAAGTCGACCAAAAATACATACAGACATATATTTGTATATATGTATGTGTACAAAAAGAAAGGAGTTGACTTTAGCTAATTAATATTTGATGTAAATGAGACAATGACTCCAAAATTAGCCTCCTGGTATTTATACCCTAAATGTCACCAGCTGGCTCACAAATAGCAGTTGGCTTGGACATAAGGAAACTAGTGAAGGACATGTAGACAAATAGAAATTTATCCTCATCCTTCCATTTTGTTCAATGTACCCTTCATTCTTAGTACTACTGTTGACACCTATATTACATCTACATACAACATAAAACCATCAATAAAATGTTATAATTTTCCCTTAAGAAGGCACATATATTTTTAAAAATTAAGAAGAGAAATATATATAAATATGTTATTTTTTTTACATACTTCCTCTTTCTAGTGTTCTTCATGTCTTCCTATAGATATAAGTTGGCATCCCCATATTATTTCACTTCAAATTAAAGAACTTCATTTTAGCATATCTTGTGGTGCTGGTGTGTAGAAAATTCCATTTTGTTTATCTGTAGATGTCTTTATTTTGCTTACTTTTGAGGAATAGCTTCATTGAACAAATAGTTCTTGTTTGGCAGCTTTTTGTTTTCCTTCTGCACTTTGAATCTATTGTTCCATTGTCTTCTGGATTCCATAGAAGAAATTGGTCATTGTTATTATTATTTTAGGAGACAGGGTCTCACTCTGGGCCCAAGTTGGAGTGCAATAGCATAATCATAGTTCACTGCAGCTTAGAACTCCTGGGCTTAGGAAATCCTCCCGCCTCAGCCTCCTGAGTTGCTGGAACTACAGGTATGCACCACGCCAGGTAATATTCTTTCTTTATTTATTTTTTTGGAGGGACCATCTTACACTGCCCCAGCTGTTCTCAAAGTCCTGGCCTCAAGTGATCCACCCATCTCAGCCTCCCAAGTAGCTATGATTACAGGTATGAGCCACTACACCTAGAAATCATTATCTTATCAGTAATTTCCCTATTTGTATCTCCCATTTTTTTCTGGACTGGCTGCTTTCAATATTTTTCTTTCAGCATTTTGATTATTATGTGTCCAGGAGTAACATTCTCTGTTTATTCATCTTCAAGTTTGTGGAGTTTCTTAAAACTGTAGATTAATGTTTGCTTAAACTGTGGTGTTTGGGGCATTATTTAATCAAGTATTTTTCTAATTCGTTTCTTTTCTCTTCTTCTGGAATTCCAATTACACGTATCTTAGATGGCTCCATAATGTCCCAGAAGTTTATGACGTTCTGTTTACATTTTCTACCTTTTTTTCTCTGTTCCGGATTGTGTACATTTTATTAATCGTTTTTCAAATTCACAATTTTTTTCTTCTTCTTCTTTTTTTTTTTTTCTTTTGAGACGGAGTCTTGCTCTGTCACCCAGGCGGGAGTACAGTGGCAAGATCTCTGCTCATGGCAAGTTCTGCCCCCCAGGTTCATGCCATCCTCCTGCCTCAGCCTCCCGAGTAGCTGGGACTGCAGGTTCTCGCCACCACGCCTGGCTAATTTTTTTTGTATTTTTAGTAAAGACAGGGTTTCACCGTGTTGGCCAGAATGGTCTTGATCTCCTGACTTCGTAATTCGCCCACCTCGGCCTCCCAAAGTGCTGGGGTTACCGGTGTGAGCCACTGCTCCCGGCCAATTTTTTTCTTCTTTTACTTTCAATCTTCTGTTAAGATTATCTAGCATTTAAAAAGTATCAGTTACTGTATTTTTCAGCTCTAAAATTTTGCACTTTGATGAAGTTACCATTTCTCTATTTAGAAATAATTCTTTTAAATATTTGACCATATTTTCTTTAATTTTAAAATGTATAATCGCTGCTTAGAAGTCTTTTTCTAGTAAATTCAACACCTGGGTCAACTCAGAGTCAGTTTCTATCAACTACCTTTTTTCCCTAAGCATGGGCCACAATTTCCTGGGGGTTTTGTTTTGCTTTGGTTTTGGTTTTGCATGTCTTAGACATTTCGGTAGAAAACTGGACATTGTATGTAGTATGTTATAGCTACTTATAATCCTGTATTGTTCTTCCAAGAATTATTGGGGTGTTATTCTAGTATGCCATTAACTTGCCTGGATTCATACAAAAATATTGCATCATCCTATGTTAGGTAGCCTATGGCGTCTTATAGCAGTGGTTTTTATTTTGTGTGTTTGTTTGTTTTTTGTTTTGTTTTGCTTTTTTCTTTTGAGACGGAGTCTCGCTCTGTCGCCCAGGCTGGGAGTGCTGTGGCGCGATCTCGGCTCTCTGCAAGCTCCGCCTCCTGAGTTCACGCCATTCTCCTGCCTCAGCCTCCCGAGTAGCCTGATCTCTGTAAGTCTTCCAGTTCCTGCAAAATTCTGTGGTAAGTCAAGCATTTGAGCAGAGATGATTCTCACTCTCTGGTTTGGTACTTCTATTAATTCCTCTCTAATTTGAAACAGCTCTACTGGCTTTGTACTCTATATAGTAATACTCTGAATCCATCCGGATTCAGCTTTCTGCCATTTGTGCTGTGCACAGCCAAGAAATACATTCAGTTGAGAAGTTTCCCACTCAAATCTGTATACCTATATTTTTAAAAGCGGATTTATCTTTAATATCTGCTTGCTTTTTCATTAAGCCTCATCTCTGTACCTATGTAGCTCACTAGTGAAACACGAATTTACACAGCTTATGTTCTGAATTTGTGTCTTACTTTTTCTGGGATTTTATGCTGTTCAGTATTTTTCTTTAAATTTCTGGCAACTTACCTAGTCCCATATTGATCTTAGCATCATTAGCTGGTAAGGCTGCAGTTTATTTTCACCACCATTTTCCATAGCCATATCTGTGATAATTGATCATCATTCTTGACCCATAATCTGCATATTCACAATTCAAAACCATTGCAATTGCAAGTGTTCAAAGCCATTCCAGTTGCAGACTTCTGTTTCCTTTTCAATGGTCTTCAGTGTCTTTTCAGTCCAGTATTTTACAGTTGTTATCTGCAACTACTTTACTTCTCTGTCATTAATTACCATCTTTTTTTGACTTATCATTTATCACACATCTAATAATGACAAAATATGTACTAATAAGTTAAATAACTAGCTTATTCAGCACAACAATTCTATTAGATTTCTACTAAGATTGAACTCAAACAAGTTAACTAACATACCCAACATCATTAACTAAAAAAATCCAGGATTAGGAATTAAATCCAGGATTAGGAATTAAATCTCTCTGCCCATTATTCAGTAATACACTCGCCATAATCAAATAATAATAACAGTTAATCTTTAATGCCCTCTTGCTATGTACCAGGCATGGTACTCAGAAATTTAGACTTAATTCTAATTAATACATTTAGTCCTCACAGTAAGCCTACGAAATGGGTACTCTTGTCAACTGTCTTATAGATGAGAAAACGTTAGCCACAGCTTAGCTTATTTGAAGTCACAATAATATTAACTAAGAGCAAAAGCCAAGATTCAAATGTAGGTTATTTTACCATAGACTGAGAAACGAATTAACTTGGAGCCTAAGATACTTTCTGGAACTGAAATGATTCATTATATGTAACTATAAAGATAATTGACTATAGCTTCCTAAACTACAAATTGTGATAAAAATTATATCTGTCCTGTATCAATCAGAAATTGATATTAAAATTGAGTATTTTAAGGCAATAGAATGTCTAGAGCTTTTAATACATTGATATCAATATCAATTGATAGACTTCAAAAGCTTCATAATTTATTCAAATAAACAGACTTCGAAACATTGGCTTAACAATGACTTTTTAAAAATCTATAATGGGTGAACTCTTTAAAAAATAATTTTTGTTTTATATCCAAGTGATATACTCTTATAACAACTGAAAATTATTTCCTTAATAAGATATGTACCAAAAAGATTAATAATTTAAATGTTGCTATTGTATACAGTCCTTCCAAACACACAAGCACCATTACCAAAATCAACATTACCTCTTTACCATTTTTATTGCTTGTTTACCAGAATTTCACACATTGATTTTTCCATTTGTCATGTAACTTAACAATTTTTTTTTAAGTAAACTTAGTAAAAGAAGTAACTTTTGAGAAAGCCAATTTTAGGCAATAAACTTACTACATAGAATCAATTTGTGGAAGATGTAGTGATCTATACAAATCAAGAACTAGGGAAATGAAAACTATCTTAAGGTGATTGCTAAATTTAGATCTCCTGGAGTAGACTCTTCAAGTGAGTTGGAAACTCCCAAAGGTAAGTTTATTTGTTTCGGGTAACTATTTTCCTAATGCAAACATAGCTACAGTTTTCATCCATGGATTCCAGAAAATGATATTATCACCTTTTCCTTTGTTCCAAAGAAGCCCACAAGGCTGATGATAGTCAGATAACTTATTTCTATAATTACCATATGCTTTGAATTCCAGTAAGGAAATAACTGAGAAAACTAGGGAATAAATACAGAGAAGTGTTACACCTGGGGAAAGTATTAGTTAAGCTTCTTGGCCCAATGGGCTTTAATACAAAATTAAAATAAAAGCAAGCAATCCTCCAAAGAAATCCACTCTAGTTATTCCTTACTGCAAGTAAATCCAAATCAAATTAACAAGGGCTTTGACTCTACGTAAGGTAGCTCTATCTTAAAGTAACTAATATTTTGCAACGTGAGGTATAAAAGACAATACGATAGACAAGACCTCTTTAAATTGTGAGTTGGCTGAAATTACTATTTCCATTTCATTTCCTGAAACATAACGTACATTTCATTATTGCAAGTAATTTCTTTAAAAACAATCTAGCAACATATTAAAAAAATTATAAGCACTTCAGGGTATTTTTCTCAGCCATTGAAAACTATCTAATTAAATGCTGTCATGTACAGCATTCATAAAAGAAACATGAAAATAGTCCCTTAAACCAATTATGTTCCCTTCCCTAGAATGTTTTACTCTGAGAAAGTTCTCAACTCATCTGCACCAGGCCATAGTTGTTGATATTGCTAAAATAAACAGTATTACTAATTGTCTCTCAGTAATAGATTATTTAGAGTTGAAAGTCCTTCTAGATACAAAGAAATAAATCATACTGAGAAATATAGACACAATGAAAAAACAACGAGTGAACTACCTTTTCTGAGCAAAGGACATTTATTTCTCAGTATCTTCTTTAATCACACTATGTGGGTGACCCTCTAATTTATCAGTTCATTAACCTGGCCAATGAACTGGCCAGGACCTACTGGACCTGAATGAATAGGACCTACTGGTAAAGACTAATTTTGCATTGGGCCTATTTGTCACTGTACTCTTACTCAAGGAAGAAAAGCTCAAGAGCTTTGACTGTTTCTGAGACATAAGAGGAAAAGGAAGAGCAGAGAAGCAGTTGATAGTTGAAATGGGATATTGGAATGTACTACAAAAACAGGATAAACTCTTAAATTTGAATTACAATATCTCACATATAAAACTTCCTGTAATGTTCAACTAAGCAAAAGTCACATTAGGCATAATGTCACCAGCATGTTACCAGATGCTTAGGTTTTTTTCTTATCACATTTCAAGGGATTTTATAATGAAAATGCTTCATTGTTTAACATAGAAGTAAGTAGGAAATCCTATTAGTTTGCCTCTTAGAAATATATAGGATTACTTCATAGAAATATATTTTATAGCCAACTCCATCATAACAAACTATTCTACAAAATAAGTGATACCTTTTATACTATATACTACATATACTTCCTTCTCCTTTCCATGCCCTCCCCCTCACCGAGATGGAGCTTCACTCTTGTCGCCCAGACTGGAGTGCAATGGTGCAATCTCAGCAGCTCGCTGCAAAGCATTCAAGTGATTCTCCTGTCTCAGCCTCCCAGGTAGTTGGGATTACAAGCACCCACCACCACACCCGGCTCATTTTTTGTATTTTCAGTAGAGACAAGGTTTCATCAAGTTAGCCAGGCTGGTCTCAAACTCCTGACCTCAGGTGATCCACTCACCTCAGCCTCCCAAAGTGCTGGGATTACAGGTGTGAGCCACTACGCCCAGCCTACATATACTTTCATGATTATTTTTCACAAACTCTACCTCACTTTAACACATTTCCCAAGTATTACATCAACTAAAAGAAATACAGAAATTCAATCTGATGTTGATCTAAAATTTTGTTTATATAATTCGTAGGTAAAGAAATGAGAATATACTGTTAGCATGAAGTACACACAAGTACCACATGAGGTCTAAAAACAACTTTTTCCTTCCACTCACTTGCTGGGTCACCTGACTTTGATCAGCATTTAAGTGAGTAGGATACCACCTAAGTGAGTAGGACACACACAAGATATCTGAGAATGAATGATCTTACCTGTAACTGCTTTGAAATCCCTGGAATATATCCTCTTACTCAGTAGAAAACAGTTTTAGTGTGTTTCTTTAATTGTTTTTCAAGCTTTTCATTTGTTTCCTGTATCAAATGAGGGGAAAACTCAAAGTTCTTTTTACTTTATTTCTCACCAAATATGACAAAGTTACTCATATCAAAGCTAAAAAGTAATATTCTCCCATTCATCACAGCCCTTTAAGAGTAACACACTTGTTGAATTATCCTAAGATGAAATTTCAAAGACAATTTCATCTGTGGTAAATACATTTAGCAAAAACTCTCGGAATACTTGTCTATAACAAAAAATAATTTCAGAAGAACATGAGTTTAATTGTTATGTATATCACTCAAGTGCAAAGACTCAAAAATATATTGATAATCTGAAAGGTTTTTTTTATATAAATTTAAAAACAGCTACTCATAATATCATGTAATTTCTATTCCCAGTAAGCATGTTCAGTAAAAATAAAAATAATATTCATGGAACGTCTGTGGCTCCTCTTTATTTAAAAGCAGCTTAAATACATATAAGGAGGCAATATTTGAAAATATTGTTTAAAAGAGGAGACCATATGAATACGAACATGTTTCGGATTTCATTTTATTCATGAATTCTTGAATATTTAATTTATCTGAATGTCTTCCCAAGGGAAATCAGGTGGTATTACCATAATCAAGTAAGGATTTCTCGGTAAGTAATCCCAGCAGGAGAGCTAACAGTCAAGATTTCCTATCTGGTGGTGAAATGGAGAGAGTTAGGGATGTGAACCAGAGATGAAGTTCTGAGCTGAATTACCCCCGGTGAATATAAATGAGGCCTCCATCTGGGATTTTAGAGTATATTATTTCCTTCACTACCATGAGTTTATAGTTTAACTCATATCCAACCAGATGTATTTAATTCATATCTAACTAGATGATAGGCTGGTTTTTACTTCTATAATTATTAACAATGATATATACAGCCTAGAATTAATGCAACAAGAAGCTCTGGCATTTGAGTAGAGTTAGTAGTCCATGTGCATTAATGATGTATCCACAAATAATATATTACTATCAGCTTAAGGGCCAGAAAGCATTTTCAACACAAATCGTTATATGTATCTTTAAGAGTCTTTAATGTTTTAATTCTAGAATGGAATATAAGCATATTTGCCTATACATGAATAATCTTCCCATTATAGCCTTTAGATACTGATTCTTCACACACAAAGACACCCCAATAGCCTAAAACAGTTACCCAATTTGGAAATGTTTTTTAGCAGAAGTTCTGCCTGCCAACCCAATTAATAACCAATTCACCCCAAAGTGAATCAGAAATAGACTTAGGAGGGAAGAATATTTTATCTGCCTAAGCGATGCAATGTGCTTTTGTTTACACCTTTTTGTTGATAGTTACCATGCAACACAAGAAGCCACAGCAGCCCCTGCGGAAGTAAGATGAGATTAATCGTATATGATGAAATGCTGACACTGTATTACATAATATTTCAGTGCTACCATAGATACACCCATTTTAGCTTCAGATGAATAAAACATTTTGTTCCATATTTATAATGATAAGTAGTAAGACGTTTTAAAGGGATTCTGTAAGAATGGTATCAAGGTTTTATTGGCAAAGGTCACTAAAAATTGTTATATACACAGCCATTCTATGTAATTTCGCTATCTTTGGTACAGTTGTACTTCTGTGGTTTTAGGTCTTATTCATTCATTTATTCTTTAAAAAAACATTGATCTATGACAATGTAAACATACTTTGCACTGAATAAGATTTTGCCTAAGGTTTATCCTATACAAAGTCTATCTTATGATTACATTAATAAAGTTTCACAGAGTTGAGGATATTTCAATGTTTCCAGGGTAAAAATTTGGTAACAGGCCGGGTGCGGTGGCTTACACCTGTAATCCCAGCACTTTGGGAGGCCAAGGCAGGCAGATCACAAGGTCAGGAGATCGAGACCATCCTGGCTAACACAGTGAAATCCCGTCTCTACTAAAAATACAAAAAATTAGCTGGGCATTGTGGCGGGCACCTGCAGTCCCAGCTACTTGGGAGGTGTGAACCCAGGAGGTGGAACTTGCAGTGAGCTGAGATGGTGCCATTGCACTCCAACCCGGGTGACAGAGCGAGACTTCATCTCAAAAAAAAAAAAAAAAATATTGGTAACATATTTAAGGCACTTGTAGACTGAATATTTCATGTCACTGAGGTATATTAATGAGTAATTACTTATTACAGAGAAAAATATAAGTTTCTAAAAAAGGTAAAGAAACAAATTATAAATCTATGTAGAAGTACACTGATACATGATTTTCTTTCTTCAGTGAAAAAATACTTATTGAGATGCAACCAAATGCAGAGCACGATGTTAGAAGCCATGTGCAGGAGACAGGCAGTGTCAGGGAGGTTGGAAAATATAAATTGCAATCCTCCAAAATTCCAAAAGAACTTAAAATCTCGAGGAGGAAAAGATTAAAATGGATGAAAGGTTAGCTCCTAATTTAAGGTAACATTATTTAATAGATAAGAATATGCATTTTAATCTAGGTTTCACCAGTTTAAGATGGTGGCCTACATTTAAATTATTTGAGATGTTTCCTAATCAAAATTAGGATAACAATGGTACCTTTTTCTGATTAGGTTTGAAATAATCTTAGCACAATGCTTGGATTTAGCATTCAGGAAATGTCTATTGTTATTTGATTCCAAATGAGTAATACATACAAGATGAGAAGAACTTGGAAATGGAGTAGAGGTAGAAGTAGTACACAGCAGAACAAAAGAAACGTCAAGCATGGGGAAGGACTTCAATGGCAGCTTGAAAGGCAGTTAGGATATAAATGGGCAAAGATAAATAAGGTAGTACTACAGTCTGTTGGAGAGGAGTAACAGAGGACAGACACAAATGTCATGTTTGCTGAACCAATCTAACTAGAATAGAAGGTGTGGGTTGCAGTTTACTAGGATGTAATATTGTAAACAAGAGTGGAGGCCAAATTGAGGCACTTTGAATAGAAAGGCTAAATGATCTGCACTTCACAGGTTATAGAGAGTAAATTGATTGATGGTTTTGCATATTAATTGAAAATATTCATGTTCAGAGACTGTCAAAGAAAAATAAATAAATAAATAGTCATACTGATTTATAGAATCTAGTTTTTGACACCATACTTTCAAAAATAAAATCTAAGGTATTAAGGGAAAGAATTGACCCTTTTAGAAGCATGTTTAGATTTTATAAGCCATGCATCATAATTATATCTCTGCATCTTCACATTCCATTTTCAGATAAATATATAGGCTCTTTGACTTTCAATGCAAAAGTTAATCGCTAATCTATTTTTAACTAGGATAGCAAGCATGCTTGTCCTACTGAGTTCTATAAGTAGAGAAGGATAACACAACAGTAAACAGAAATTACTTAATGAATCAACTGTGCACGTAGTCTTGAAAAAAATGTCTTCAGTGTTACATCACTTCAATTATAAACCAGCAATTCTTCAGATCTCATTAATAGATAAGCATGCCAAATTAAGTTTCATAATACTTAACTCACAGTGATTTTAGGGCATGTCAAAGATTCTTATGTATGTTTTGACTTCTGAAATATTAAAAATTTTTAAATGGAAGTTTCTAGATTTAAAATTATAAAATTCTTAAAAGTTTCAAAGTCAACACAGACTTACATGTACTTCATTTCAAATTTTAAAATAGTTTTGTCTGTGATTAATTAAAAATATTTAACTGAAGTCAACCTGATGAATTAAGTAAGACTCATAAGACTCAAATGTATGATAATAACATAAATTACACCTTAGGAGGGCATGGGGACTGAGGGATCCATATATTAATAGCGATGCCTACAGACAAACTGCTTTAACTACTAGGGGAAAAAAATGAATTGCTGACTCTAAGAACCAGAAGAGTATTTGAGGAGAGATGCTTTCCGGCAGAGTCCCCTCAGATCAATTCATTCAGATGACCCATTCTACCAGTGATGTTAGCCCTGCTTAAAGATTAAAAAAACTTACTTTCTTTTCTTTTTTTCTTTTCTTTTCTTTTTTTTTTTTTTTTTGAGACGGAGTCTCACTCTGTCACCAGGCTGGAGTGCAGTGCCACCATCTCGGCTCACTGCAACCTCCACCTCCCGGGTTCAAGTAATTCTCCTGCCTCAGCCTCCTAAGTAACTGGGACTACAGGCACACGCCACCACGCCTGGCTAATTTTTGTATTTTTAGTACAGATAGGGTTTTACCATGTTGGCCAGGATGGTCTCGATCTCTTGATCTCGTGATCTGCCCGCCTCGGCCTCCCAAAGTGCTGGCATTACCTGCGTAGGCCACTGTACCAGGCCGATAAAGGAACTTTATCCCTATACCACATCAGGCATGATATAAAAGACAATCACCAATTAGATGCTGACTCATGCACCTTAATAAGCAGCTGAAAGATGTGTATAGGAAGGACCTCTGTTCCTATTCAGTTCAGTTCTGCAAACATGTACTCAAAATCTAAGGGCAGAAAATAAAGCACTCTGTGAGGTAGTAGCTGCAGACTTCAGCCTGGCTGTCCTAACACAGTGACCTGCTACAACCAACCATGGGAAAAGGAAGGAATTATGACTAATGCGAAAGGAATTGCTCATCCCTGGAAACTGATTTTAGTTCATCTTTGTCTTGACGGCCAAAATCTCAGTAAATCCCTGACATGCATTATGCATGAACAGATGGCACTTTTACATGACACAACTTTTACATGACAAAAGTTGAGTACCACTGATTTGCAAGGTAGGAAATACTCCATAATTCTCCTGTGTACACAGCAACTGGTGTTCCCAAAAGTCTCTCCACTGGCCCAGGAGTATGCTCTTTAATTCAGTGGCACAGAAATTTTGCAAGTGGTTTCACAGAATAGCTGTAACCCGGCAGGGGTCACCCCAGTACCCCTAGTCATATGGTAGTTGAAACCATATAAAGTACTGTTCGATTTTTAAACCTCAAGAATGTAATGACAATGTCTTATGATCCATTGTAACATTCAACACAATCCCTAACGTCGAATATTTCTTGAATAAATAAGTGAAAAATGAAAGAGACTGGGAAAGGTAGGACTTGGAATAGTTAGACTAACTAGATTGTGAATTTTACACTGGGTTGGCATCAGGATCTTTTATGCAACTGAAATATTTCAAAGTAGCTAATGGGTAAAAAGAAAATGTGCAATTGATTGAAGTTTCAAGAAGAGACAGAACAGGAACTCTCAGCCCGTCTCCTCCCATTTCATTTACCTCTATCAATTGTCCCTCGAGGGATCTCCTAAAACCTTCAGCATTTCTCAGAGCACAGGTTAAACAAAATCACACCAAACCAAATTCTATAGCTACAAGAATAAAATGTACATGGTTTAGCACTGTAATCCTAACACATAGGTACTAGCTTTTTGTTAGTGCTCAACAAACATTTACAGAATAAATGAATGTAGGGTTATGACATTTAGAAAAACTATTTGAGGAAAAAGGAGTAAATTTACAAAAAGATTCAATAGTGAACAATTTATTCATCCCAAGATCCACATAAAATTGTCTTTAAAAACTACAAAGATATAAACAAAAATAGTCTCAAAACGCATTTGGAGAAATTTTATTTTACTTTAGTAATATGATATTCATTGGGTTGTGAGTCTTTAAGTATGGAAAATAAATAAATGATTCCTTTTTAGAAGCAGCTATTCTGGTGTGTTCACGTAGACTGAAAATTATGTGTTAGGATTACAGTGATAAACCATGTAAATTAGGACAATTGATAGAGGTAAATGAAATCCGGGATTTATCTGCAAACTCATTTATGCTCATAGTTAGCTTGAGATAGAGCATGCATTATTTATTGTTCTTTTAGAGAGTTTTGTTTCTCTGATCACTGGCTACAGCTGCTTAAATGAATGATTCTTTCCTTAAGTTCCTGATACTGCTTTGTTCCAATTTGACATTTCCCTTGTACTACTCAAAATTAATCTTCATGTTATATGTTACAGGACGTTTTCCCCAACTCAGGGCATTGTACTCATGTTTCACTTAAATGTAGGTATTCTTGTTTCAAGTTTGCTAAAATGCAGAAACTTCCTAGAAGCTCTTCAGTGGCGTTTCTTAATTAGAACAACATATACCGATTCTTGAAGACAAAGAACTGTATAATATTTGATGACTTAAATTTTATTGACTATATAAAGCAACTTAACAAAGGAAAAACAGTTTCTCACTGAAGACAGAAAGATGTTTTTCACAGTGAGCTACCCAACCAAAATCCTTTTTCAGCAGAGCCTTTTGGACGTTTTTATTAACTTGATAATAGAATGTTATAAATAATGCAAAGTGATTCCAAAAGTTTAATTGAATTTATGTATACAAAACTTTACCATATAGGACCAATATTGTTCATAATTTAACTCTGATAAAGTTTATTGAAAACATTAGGCCAGGTGCAGCGGCTCATGCTTGCAATCTCACTGCTTCCTGAGGCTGAGGTAGGAGGATTGCTTGAGGTCAGGACTGCAAGACTAGCCTGGGCAACATAGTGAGACCTTATCTCAAAAAAAGAAAAAACAAAATTAGCCAAGCTTGGCAGCACATGCCTGTAGTCCTAGCTATTTAGGAGGCTGACGTGGAGGATCCCAAGCCCAGGAGTTGGAGGTTATGTTAGCTAGGATTGCACCACTGCATTCCATCCTGGGTAGCAGAGCGAGATCATGTCACCCCACAAAAAAAAAAAAAAAAAAAAGTTTCATACTTTTGAGGCCCAGTGGCAGGTAGAAAGAAATGAATTCTATTACAGAATATCTCACTTGTGACTCAAGATTTTTTTTATAAGTCATATTAGCTTTTACTTTGATTTCAGCAACTTCACACAAGAAAACATGTAAGCCATGGACTTAGGTCTATAGTCTGGTCATAGTTCCAAAAACGTAAGGATATTCTTAGGATTGATGCACTCATTTCAAAAAGTGAAAGTCTAGGAATTTAAAGATTCATTTTCCTTTCTTCCATCAAAGATGGGTACCTAATAATTCAGACAGCTTCTAGCTCAAGAAATATGCCTGCAAAAAACTGAAGATAATTGGCACTCAGAAACTTCAAATCATCTTTGAAACTGTGGCTTTGTTTTCACTGGAAACTGTTGAATTTTTCTAAAATCTTTTGTTCCATTGGAGGTAGAACATTCAAGTGGTGAAAGAAAATTCAGCTTTCTAGTAGCTCCTAGTCAATCCATACACCTAGTATCAGCCTGAATTACCTGAATTTCTTTGAACAAATTAGTTCTGTTTTTTTTTTTTTCTCTGTTGTTTAAAGTTCAGTATGTTCAGATTTTTGGTCACATTAATATGAAGTACTATTTAGGAACCACTCATATCCATCAAATTGGCTCTCTCAAAATCCTTTAACAAAAAAAAAAATGACTTGTGTTTTACATGTCGCATGAAGACACCACCAAACAGGTTTTGTGTGAGCAACATGACTGTTTATTTCACCTGCGTGCAGGCAGGCTGAGTCCGAAAAAGGGGTCAGCAAAGGGTGGTGGGATTATCATTGGTTGTTATATGTTTTGGGATAGGCGGTGGAGTTAAGAACAATGTTTTGAGGGCAGGGGGTGAATCTCACAAAGTACATTCTCAAGGGTGGGGAGAATTATAAAGAAACTTCTTAAGGGTGAGGGAGATTACAAAGTACATTGATCAGTTAGGGTGGGGCAGAAACAAATCACAATGGTGGAATGTCATCAGTTAAGGCTATTTTCACTTCTGTGGATCTTCAGTTTCTTCAGGCCATCTGGATGTATACGTGCAGGGCGCTGGGGATATGATGGCTTAGCTTGGGCTCAGAGGCCTGACATTCCTGTCTTCTTATATTAATAAGAAAAAATAAAACAAAATAGTGGTAAAGTGTTAGGGCAGTGAAAATTTTTGGGGGTGGTATGGAGAGATAATGGGCGATGTTTCTCAGTGCCGCTTTGAGCAGGATTAGGGGCAGCGTGGGAACCTACAGTGGGAGAGATTCAACTGAAAAAAGATTTTGGGGTAAGGGGTGATATTGTGGGGTTGTTAGAAGGAGCATTTGTCGTATAGAATTATCGGTGATGGCCTGGATGCAGTTTTGTATGAAGTGAGAAACTAAACGAAAGACACAAGGTCCAAATAAGAGAAGGAGAAAAACAGGTATTAAAGGACTAAGAATTGGGAGTACCCAGGACTTCCAATTACAGAGTGTCAAAGGGGGTTCAGTGTAATTATTTGCTTGGTTGGTGAGTTTTTGGGCTCTATCCTTGAGTTTTTTTATGTTGTCATATACTAGGCCAGATTGATTTAGGTAAAAACAACATTCTTTGTTTAAAAATATACAGAGTCCCACTTTTTTTTTTTTCCTTTTTTAGCAGTGAGTAAGTCAGGGCCTCCTTGAATTTGGAGGAAAGAGAAATGCAAAGCCAGTAATTGTTTGTTAAAGAAGGATTAGAAACAGCTAGGAGAGAGTGAGTGAGATTGATAGGGTGGTGGAGATAGCTGGGGAGAGGTAGAGGGCGGCATAAGAATGGGAACCAGAATAAGAGTAGGTATAAAGGTAAGGAATAGGACTTCATCAAGGTGAAAGTATTGGAGTGTACTTTGTCACTTAAGGTCTTCTATCCACTTAAAGAGAGACTTAAGGGTGGCAGTTTGAGGTAAAACCAGGAACCACTAAATACTAAAAGCCTGAGAAACTGCTCGGGTGATGTGACTAATAAAGGCCGGTCCGTTATCGGACTGTATAGAGGTGGGAAGGCCAAACAGAGGAATTATGTCTGACAGAAGAGAAGAAATGACCGTGATGGCCTTCTCAGACCCTGTGGGAAAGGCCCCTACCTATCCAGTGAAAGTGTCTACTCAGACCAAGAGGTATTTTAGTTTCCTGACTTGGGGCATGTGAGTAAAGTCAATTTGCCAGTCCTAGGCAGGGGCAAATCCCCGAGCTTGATGTGTAGGGAAGGGAGGAGGCCTGAACAATCCTTGAGGAGTAGTAGAATAGCAGATGGAACAACTGAGAAGTGATTTCCTTGAGGATAGATTTCCACGATGGAAAGGAAATGAGAGGTTCTAAGAGATGGGCTAGCGGCTTGTAACCTACGTGGAAGAGGTTATTAAGTAATGATAGAATAGAATGGGCCTGTGAGGCTGGAAGAAGATATTTTCCTTGGTATAAGAACCATTTGCCTTGTGTAGGAAGAGATTGATAGGTGGAAGTTTCAGTGGGGGAGTAGGTGGGAGTGACCAGATGAGAAGGAGAAACACTGCTGTAAGGGATAGAAGTTGAAACGCTAGCTGCTTTTTTAGCTACCTTATCAGCATAAGCATTGTCCTGAGCAACGGGATCTGATGCCTTTTGATGGCCTTTGCAGTGAATGACTCCAGCTTTCTTTAGAAGTGGCCTTGAGAAGAGTTTTTATTAAAGAGGCATTAATGATGGAGGACCCTTGTGTAGTGAGGAAACCTTTCAGCTCATAAAACAGAATGGTGGTGCAGGATATGGGGTCAAGATAAATATTGACGCATAGTCCTTTTACAAGAGTGAGGGCCTGAATTAAGGCTAATGAGTTCAGCTTGCTGAGAGGTAGTGAAGAGGGGCAGAACAGTAGCCTCAATGATAGATGTGGAAGATACTATAGCATAGCCTGCCTTTGCTGGTGTGTGGCAATTAGGCCTGGTGGAACTGCCATCAATAAACCAAGTGTGATCAGGGTGAAGAACAGGAAAGAAGGAAATATGGGGAAATGGAATGAATGTCAGGTGGATCAGAGAGATACAGTCATGGGGGTGAGGTGTAGGAGGCCGGATTGAAGTCCGGGCCAGAACAATGGTAATTGTGGGAGACTCAACAAAGAGTGAGTACAGCTGAAGGAGCCGGGGAGTAGAAATTATATGTGTCAGGTGTGAGGAAGAAAATAGATTTTGGAAATTATGAGAACTGTAGAGAGTGAGTTGAGCATAGTTTGTGATTTTGAAGGCCTCTAAAACTATTAGGGCGGCAGCAGCCACTGCACGGAGACATGATGGCCAGCCTAAAATAGTAAGGTCAAGTTGTTTGGACAAAAAGGCTACAGGGTGCAGTCCCAGTCCTTGTGTAAGAATTCAGACTGCACAGCCCTGCACTTCAGCTGTGTGTAATGAAAAAGGTTGGGATGAATCAGGGAGAGCTAGTATTGGGGCAGTCTCTAAAGCTGTTTTCATGGAAAGGAAAGAGGAGTGGGGAAAGGATTTAGGATCTATGGGGTCAGCTAGGTTTCCTTTTGTGAGTTTATGTAATGGTTTTTTAGGATGGCAAAACAAGGTATCCAAAGGCAAAAGTATCCAACCATGCCTCAGAAGGAAAGGAGTTGTTGTTTTATAGAAGGGATTGGGGTTTGGGAGATTGGCCGGACATGATCAGCAGGGAGAGCACGTGTGTTTTCATGAGAATTATGCCGAGATAGGTAACAGATGAGGAAGAAATTTGGGCTTGACTGAAGTAATGGGGGCTGTCTGTGAAGCCTTGTGGCAGTACAGCCCAGGTAATTTGCTGAGCCTGATGGGTGTCAGGGTCAGTCCAAGTGAAAGTGAAGAGAGGCTGGGATGAAGGGTGCAAAGGAATAGTAAAGAAAGCATGTTTGAAATCCAGAACAGAATAATGGGTTGTGGTGGGAGATATTTGGGATAGGAGAGTATGTGGGTTTGCCACCACGGGGTGGATAGGCAAAACAATTTGGTTGATAAGGCACAGATCCTGAACTAACCTATAAGACTTGTCCGGTTTTTGGACAGGTAAAATGAGGCAATCGTAAAGAAAGTTTATAGACTTTAAAAGGCCATGCTGTGACAGGCGAGTCATAACAGGCTTTAATCCTTTTAAAGCGTGCTGCGGGGTGGGATATTGGCGTTGAGTGGGGGTAAGGGTGATTAAGTTTTAATGGGATGGTAAGGGGTGCATCATTTGTTGCCAAGGAGGGAGTAGAGGTGTCCTATACTTGTGGATTAAGGTGGGGAGATACAGGACAGGATGCAAAGGAGGCTTTGAACTGGGGAAAAAGGCAGCGATGAGGTGTGGCTGTAGCCCAGGAATAGTCAGGGAAGCAGATAATTTAGTTTAAATGTCTCGACCTAATAAGGGAGCTAGGCAGGTGGGGATAACTGAAAAGCAGTGTGTAAAAGAATATTGTCCAAGTTGGCACCAGAGTTGGGGAGTTTTAAGAGGTGTAGAAGCCTGTCCGTCAATACTCACAACAGTTATGGAGGAAACAGGCCCTTGAAAAGAAGGTAATGTGGAGTTGGTAGCCTCCGTATCGATTAAGAAGGGTAGGGACTTACTCTGTACACTGTAAGAGTTACCTAAAGCATCTGTGATGGTCCAGGAGGCTTCCGAGGCGATGGGGCAGCGTCTGTCTTCAGCTGCTAAGTCGAGAAGATCTGCAAAGGAGTCAGTCAGAGTCTTGGGCCAGACTTCTAGGGGCTCTGGGAGTGGCTGCCAGGGGAGTTGGACAGTCTGATTTCCAGTGGGGTCCTGCATAGATGGGACACGGCTTAGGAGGAATCCCGGGCTGCAGGCATTCCTTGACCCAGTGGCCAGATTTCCGGCACTTGTAGCAAGCTCCTTGGGGAGGCGGTCCTGGAGGAACACCTGGCTGCTGTGGTTCAGGCGTTTGGATGTTCTTGTGTGCTGGAGATGTGGCTGGGGTTTCTCTCACAGTGGAGGCAAGTAATTGCAACTCAGAAATACGGTGTCTTTACTCTATTATTGTACACCTTGAAGGCAAGGTTAATTGAGTCCTGTTGTGGGGTTTGAGGGCCAGAATCTAATTTTTGGAGCTTTTTCTAATGCCAGGAGGGGATTGGGTAATAAAATGCATATTGAAAATAAGACCTCCTTCAGGCCCCTCTGGGTCTGGGGCGGGAAAGTGTCTAAGGGTTGTCACTAAGCGGGCCATGAACTGGGCTGGGTTCTTTACCTTGGGTAGTTTCTTTAAGTTTGTCATAATTAACAGCTTTGTAAGCTGCCTTTTTAAGCCCTTCAACTAGGCAGGAAACCATGTAATCTCGCCTAGCTATACCTGGGGAATCGGCCAGATAGTTCAACTGGAGATCTCCTCAGGGAACTGCTCTAATGCCTTCCTGGAGGTCTGGCTCATGAAGCCGGTGGTTATCAGCATGAGATTGGGCTAGAGAAAAAACTCTTTCCTGTTCATCTGTGGAGAGGGTAGAAGTTAGGATGACATTTAAGTCACTCTAGGTTAAATTGTAGGACAGAGTTAGATATTGGAATTCCTGTACATATTTAGTGGGGTCTGATGAGAAAGAGCCTAAACACTGGCTGATTTGGGAGAGGTCTGATAGAGAAAAAGGCAAATATACCTTGACTATGCCTTCAGCTCCAGCCGCCTCTTTAAGAGGAAATTGCTGGGCAGGTGGGGGAGTGCTAGTCACGGAATGAAACTGTAAGCCAGACCAGGTGTGAGGAGGGGAGATGATAGAAAGATTTATAGGGTTGGGGAGCACAGGCTGAGCAAGAATCAGGACCTGGCTTGGCGTGGTGAAGAGCAGCCTGGGGAGAAGGGGAGAGGTCAGATGAGTCCATAGAAAAGAAGGATTCAAAGGACTCAGAGCTTGGGGTGGAGACTGAAGGAACAGATAGGAGAGAAAGAAGAAAGATTTGGGATGAGTCTCATTGGGAGCAGAGACTAGGGAGGGACCAATGTGTGAAAGAATGCCTGGACGTCAGGCACTTCAGACCATTTGCCCATTTTTCGACAAAAATTATCTAGATCTTGTAGGATAGACAAATAGAAACTGCCATTCTCTGGCCACGTGAAACTACTGTCGAGTCTGTACTGGGGCCAAGCAGTATTGCAGAACAAAATAAACGCTTAGATTTTAGGTCAGGCGAGAGTTGAAGAGGTTTTAAATTCTTGAAAATACAGGCTAAGGGAGAAGAAGGAGGAATGGAGGGTGGAAGGTTGCCCATAGTAAAGGAGGCAAGTTTAAAGAGAAGGGTAGAGACACGGAGAAGGGGGGGTGGGGAGCAGCCAAAGCAGGCGTCCCCACAATTGACTTGCCACCAAGGGAACATGAGTGAATGATCAAGGCAGGCGCCCCCATGGAGATCAGACACCAATGGAACGTGGGTGAAAAATCAGAGAGGCGTCCCCGCAATGATTAAATACCAAGGGAAGGCTGCCTTCTAGAGTCCATGACTGGCGCCGGAGTTTTGGGTCCACGGATAAAACGTGTCTCCTTTGTCTCTACTAGAAAATGAAAGGAATTGAAATTAAGAGAAGGGAGAGATTGAAGGGTGGCACCAAGATTGAAAGGAGAAAGAGGTTGAGGGATAGTGAGAGAGGTTGGAGAAGAGAGTGCAGTTGATCTGCACCATCTCGTCTGCTTCTTACTGTATACGTGGCTGACAAAGAGAAGGGAAGATGGAGCTGCCGTCTTGAACATGTCTAGTCCTTAGTTTCTGCCTGGCATTCACCTGTGAAAGCTCCCAGCTTGCTTATCTTATGTCTGCAGCCTGACTTTACATGCTGCTTTTTGTTAGAAAATGATTTTGAGCTGCTTTTCATTAAAAAGGAAAGCCTTATCGAGGACTCCCATACCCTTACTATCTGCCTAAGTGATTTCTTCTTAACTCCTATATCAACACTAGGTACCACTGAACTTAAGAGAGTTTATATACATTTTTATTATTTTCAATTGCTTGGAAATCTCTGCATAGTTACCATCTTCTTCCTGCTTCCTTTGTCCTGGCTGTGGTAATGCATATTGCTGCAAACCTCTTCAACACCTATTCAGCTAAGTAGATCTTGGTCTGGCACCTGTATTACTCTTCAGACGTGAGCCTGCTCTGCTGTAGGGCTGAGGTCAGAGTCTGAATGCTGGGCAGGCTACCAGGAACCGTTTTGTCTGCCTTTTCAGAAAACAAGCATTGACTTTCTGAGCCCACTTGAATTTCAATATAGACTTGTAATAGAAAACCCTTTTTGCCCAAGGGTTGTGTCCTAAATGGTACCTCAGGTCTTTTCTTCTTGTATTCTCAAAAGAGAAAAAGAATAAAACCTAAGTAAGCTGGAAGGCTCCCCTGGTGACCAAGCTTTAGCTTTCTCTTCTCCCTTTAATTTTGAAATTCGAATCTATTTTGAAAACAAGTTTGTGCCAAAAGCTAGTGATTATGTTTTGCTCTAATATTGAGATTTGTAGTAACATTTTGATGACTAGTGTTAATGACTTTCTTTTCTTAAAAAAACAAGTCCTAATTCACCCTGCACAATTTAAAACAATGATTTACATATAGTAAAACAAATTTTAAGGAGACATATGCAATTATTTCTTCACAGAATGTTAACATTTTAAACCTAGTCAGTTTGTATGATAAGCCTCTCTCAAGCAATTTCTTTTGAGCAAGATAAATGTGCCTTTATAGAAAAACTTCTATAAAGTTTTCTATAAACTTTATAGAAAAACTTCTCCACTGGAAGCTTTAACAATATTTTCCAAATGGTTTTCCTAATCATCAGTTTAATTTTATGGACTGGCCTTTTATGGGACATTGCCAGACACGGTTAGAGTTTTCACCAAATTACACTGAATTCGTCTTAAAGCTGAAGTCAGGGACACAATAATCTTTTTTCTTTTACTAGACTCTCTCTTCTGGAGAAATTTTAGATGCATAGCAAAATTGCATCGAAGGTACAGAGATTTCCCATATACACCCTGCCTCCACAGCCTCCCCCTTCATTTGGTACAATTGATGAACCTACATTGACACATCATTACCACTCGGAGTCCATAGCTAACATTAGGGCTTATTCTTGGTGTTGTACATTCTGTGAGTTTAAATACATGCATAATGACAATTGTACATTCTGTGAGTTTAAATACATGCATAATGACATGTATCTACCTTTACAGCTTCATACAGAGTATTTTCACTGTCCTGAGAATCCTCTGTGCCCTGCCTAGTCTTTCCTGCTTCACCCCTAACCCTTAGCAATCACTGATCTTTTTACTGTCTCCGTATATTTGTCTTTTCCAGAATGTTATATTGTAGTTGGAATCATACAGTGTGTAGCCTTTTCAGATTAGCTTCCTTCACTTAGTAATATGAATTTAAGTTTTCTCCATGTCTTTTCATGGCTCAACAGTTCTTTTCATTTTAGCAATGAATAATATTCCATTGTCTGGATGTAGCACAGCTTATTTATCCATTCACCTGCTGAATGACATCTTGCTTGCTTCCAAGTTTTGGCAATTATGAAAAGAGGTACCACAAACACCCATGTGCAGATTTTGGTGTGGACACACATTTTCAGCTTTTTGGGGTAAATACCAAGGAGCGATGATTGTGGGTTTTATGGTAAGAGTATGTTTAGTTTTGTAGGAAACTGTCCAACTCATAATAGAAAACCCTTTTCCAAAGTGACTATACCATTTTGCAGCAATGAATAAGAGTTCCTGTTTCTCCACATCCTCTCCAGCATTTGGTGTTGTCAGTGTTCTGGATTTCAGCCACTGTAACAGGCGTGTAAAGGTAACTCATTGTTGTTCTAATTTGAATTCCCCAATGACATATGATGTGGAGCATCTTTTCACATGCTTACTTGCCATCTGTATATCTTCTTTAGTGAGGTATCTGTTAAGGTCTTTGGAGCATTCGTTAGTTGGGTTGTTAGTTTTCTTGTTGTTGAGTTTTAAGGGTTCTCTGTGTTTTGGATAACAGTCTTTTATCAGATATATCTTTTGCAAATATTTTCTCCCAGCCTGTGGCTTGTCTTTTCATTCCCTTGATATTGTCTCTCACAGAGAAGAGGCTTTTCATTTTAATGAATTTCAGTTTTATCAATTCTTTCTTTCATGGATCATGTCTTTGGTGTTATAGATAAGAAGTAATCACCATATCCAAGGTCATCTAGATTTTCTCCTACATTATATTCTAGGAGTTTATAGTTTTGCATTTTACATTTAGGTCTGTAATCCATTTTGATTTCATGTTTGTGTAAGGTATGTGTCTAGACTCACTTGTTTAATGTGGCTGTCCGGTTGTTTGCTCACCATTTGTTGAAAAGACTATCTTTGGATTCTCCTGCCTCAGCCTCCCAAGTAACTGGGACTACAGGCGCCCGCCATCTCGCCCGGCTAGTTTTTTGTATTTTTTAGTAGAGACGGGGTTTCACCGTGTTCGCCAGGATGGTCTCGATCTTCTGACCTCGTGATCCACCCGTCTCGCTGCATTTTCAACTGAGGTACTGGGTTCATCTCACTGGGGAGTGCCGGATGATCGGTGCTGGTCAGCTGCTGCAGCCCGACCAGCGAGAGCTGAAGCAGGGCGAGGCATCGCCTCACCTGGGAAGCGCAAGGGGGAAGGGAATCCCTTTTCCTAGCCAGGGGAACTGAGACACACAACACCTG